>NW_027133218.1:0-69916 GCF_026122565.2 Emydura macquarii macquarii
AACAATATGCTGAGAACATTTATTCCCTTTCTTCCTTGACAAATACCATTTTAACAGAGACACTCTTCTACCCAGGAGCGTCTGGTTGAACTTGCTCATTTCCCCCAGGGCCCCTTCACTTCCCTTTTTGTGCATGTTTATGGACCAGGTGTGAATTGTCATCCCTGAGTCCAATTTGCATATTTCACACCCATGTAACCTCCCCTGCTGCGCTGAATGATTATAAATGTTCCAAGTCACTCATTACAGCTTGTTGATCATCAGGCCAGTCAGACGTATCAAGATGATCTCACAGGCTCAGCTCATCTGCCTGCTAGTGCTCTGGATCCAGGGTAAGATCAAACCAGGAAGAAATTTGATTAATTAAAATTATGATGATCCTCTGAAGATGTTAAGACCTAGAAATGTTGTATATTGACCCATTAACTGTCAGGTACAATCAAAATACACTTAATTTATCAGCTTTTTTTTTGGTGGGACTGTCACTTATTATTTGTTTGTGCAACGCCTAGCACAATAGGGTGCAAACCAGCTGAGGCCTTTAGGGATTACCAAAACAAATGTTAAACAGTCAGAATTTCACCAATTTATCAAAATCTTTATCTCACTTTAATTAAGAAAAGGGAGAGGTTTGAGAAAATTATGACCAATGGGCAAAGGGGTTGGAATGAAAAACCCTTCCTGAGCTTAACTTTAGTATCTCTGCCAGGTAACTACATAGAGAAATTGTGTAAAGATGCACATTGAAATATCTCACAAGTATAACATTGTTGAGGTTGATTGACTAGATCTGTATTTGTATTGACTTATATTCTATTTATAAATTCAGATTCCAGCGGGGACATTGTGATGACTCAGACTCCAGAATCCCTGGCAGTGCTGCCAGGAGACAGAGTCACCATCAACTGCAAAGCCAGTGAAAGCATCACAGGCTCTTCAGGCACTAGCTACTTAGCCTGGTACCAACAGAAATCCAGACAAGCTCCTAAGCTCCTTATCTATCATGCTTCCACCCGTGCCTCTGGGATCCCAGACCGGTTCAGCGGCAGTGGGTCTGGAACCGATTTTACTCTCACAATCAGCAGCCTACAAACTGAAGATGCTGGAGATTATTATTGTCAACAAGGCTATAGCTCACCTCTCACAGTGATACAGAGCAATACAAAAACCTCCCTGTTCTGTTCCATTCTGTGTAACAGCTGCTTCCTTAGAAGAACCACTTTCTCAATGCAACTGTTATGTGGGGGCAAACTTCCAGCCCAGAGACACCTCCCCCTTGCACTCCCCAGCCTGCAATACAAATATAAATAAGCAAATGCATTTGCTGCTGCAGAATTTTCCTTCCATACAGAAGAATTTTTACCTTCTCCTTCAGGACAGTGGTATATTTTCTGGATTTAAATTACTTTATTTTCCTCCTATCTGCTTCCAGGACAATGGTCAGGTCCCTGAGAAGGGCACAGAGTGGTCAGAAAACAACATAATCAAACATTTTACACTCAACCACTGAGGACAGACCTGCAGGGGAAGCTCAGAGACATGAGGAAAGGATCCAATCCCCTTACTGGGCCTGTGACTAAAATCCAGTGGGAACATGCTAAATGCATCAAGGGCTAGGCTTTCCCTGATGCTGACTTTCAGCAACCAAATACAATAAAACACCACAGCATCCTACAAAACAGTATAGGGCCCAATCCTGCCCCTGATTACATGGGTGCCACACCAATTCGCTTCTCTGGGATTTACACCCATGGAACTGAATTGGAATTTACGGCCTGTATCAGTGTCACAGCAATCAGCAGGACTATTATGGTACTAGACTGTAGCACTGTTTTGTACAGGTGTGTCTTTATCTTCCCCCAAGGAGTCCCCCAGCTCTGGTACTTTGCAAAAAAATCTGTCTTCATTTCCCTGATCTGGACTTTCAGTGGGCTATTGAACAATTTGGGGACAATACAAAGTTATTCTTGAATACCTTCCTTAAGTTTTAATTCAAATTAACATAGCACACATTAAATGGATTAAAAACTGCCTAGCTGATGGGGCTCAAAATGTAAATGGGGAATCATCATCATTTGTTTCCAGTGAGGTTCTGCAGAGACTGGTTCTTGGCCCTAAGCAATTTAACACCTTCATCAATTAGCTGGAAAAAAAAGCATAAAATCATCACTGATAAAGTTTGCAGATGAGACAAAAACTGGGGGACAGGTAAATAATGAAGAGGACAGGTCACTGCGTGATCGGGATCACCTGGTAAGCTGGGTAGAAGGCAACAATATGCATTTTAATATGGCTAAATGTGAATACACAATCTAGGAACACAGAATATAGGCCAGATTTACAGCATGGGAAACTACCCTGGGAATAAGTGACTCTGGAAAGGATGTGGGGTCATGGTGGATAATCAGCTGAACAGGAGTTCCCAGTGTGACAATGTGTCCAAGAGAGCTAGTGCAATCTTGGGATGCATAAACTGGAGAACCTTGAGTAGGACTAGAGAGGTTATTTTACCTATTTACTTGGGTCTGGTGCAAACATTGCTGGAACACTGTGTCTAGTTCTGGTGCCCACAATTCCAGAAGGACATTGATAAATTGGAGAGGGTTCTGAGAAGAACCACGAGAATGATTAAAGGATTAGGAAACATGTTTGATAGTAACTGATGTCCTTGAGTCTACCTCTTTAGCTCAACAAAGTGATGGTTAAAGGGGGACTTTATGACAGTCAGTGAGTACCTACATGGGGAACAAATATTTAATAACGGACTCCTCAGTCTAGCAGAGAAAGGTATAACACGATCCAATGGCTGGAAGTTGAAGCTAGACATATTCAGACTGGAAATAAGGTATACATTTTTAATGGCAAGAGTAATCAACCCTTGGAACTATTTACTAAGAATCGTGGTGGATTCTCCAGCACTGGCCATTTTTTAATTGAGAATTAAATTGAGAAATGTTTTTCTAAAAGTTCTACTCTAGGAATTATTTTGGGGGAAGTTTTATGGCATGTGTTATCCAGAAGGTCAGACTAGATGATCACAATGATCTCTTCTGGCCTTAGAATCTGTGAATCTTTCTAAAGGAATGGGGGGTGGGGTAGGACTGGGATTTCCAAGTATTTGGGTTGTTTTTTCACGTTTGTTTCTTTCCTAGGGTTTCCTTTCCCCCCGTCTGTGCAAAAAAAAAAAAAAAAAAAAAAAAAAGTATTAGCGCAACTTTAAAACTACTGCATTTTGAAAGTTGCTGTATCTCAGGCATCTCTGGATCAACTGAATACAAATTTTCCCTACAAGGTCTACCCCAACCATTGACCCTCACTTATCAGTTTTCTGGCTGATCTGATTTCTTTTGTAGATTTTAGAGTGGATATAATTTCAACTTTACACAGAATTTAATTGCACCCCAGCTATGCAGAGGCCATATTAAATGACACACTAAAATGACAACCAATAGGTTGCTTACCTAACAAGCTTCAGCTAGATAAAAGGTGTTTAAAATAACGCAAATATATTCTGAAAATTTTGTAATGTGTAGCCAATGTACTATATATAACAAGCCATTTGACTAATGAAGCTGAATTTGCAAACACCAGCCATCAAATGGCATCACTCCAAATACATCAGATGCTCCTATATATATACACTCAAGGAGTGAAACAACATGTTTTACACCATTCTAATCATTCTGCACCATCAAAATAAGACAAATAAATCCATTCTGTGGACACTATCCTCCTCTACAGACACAAGGAGCTCTCATTGCACCTAATTCTGATCTCACTTAAACCACTCTAAGCCAGGAGTAACTCCCTTGAGGTAACTGGAGTTAAACCAGTGTAACTGAGATCAGGACTTTTATGGGAGTCATTTGTCTCTTGATCTGTATCTATAGGTCTAACAGCCGAGTTTCTGACATACAGAGTGAGACAAAATGCTTTCAATACTTGTAACTGCCTGATCATCCCTTCCTGGCTAAGCTGTTAGAACGGTTGTGTTTCACTCTCCATGATTTAGTCAGCAGCGTTGGACAGCTCAGATGCATCAAAATGATCACAGGCTCAGTTCCTTTGGCTGCTAGTCCTCTGGATACAGCGTAAAAATTAGAGCCCAAAGAACAGAATCAATTAAAGCATAATTGGCCTTTAAAGGAAAATTAAAAGATTCAGAACTCTAGTCTATCAACTTGTGAATATTCCTCAGAGTTGCACAAATTGGATTACCTTTGTTTCATTTAAAATTGCAAAGGAGAGAGAAAGAACTTTTAAAGTAATAAGGCCCTGATCCAAAACCTGGGGAAGTCAGCAAGACCCAGATCCACAAAGGGATTATAGTGTGATTTTCACTCTTTCCTGGCCCATTTATTCAATTAAAGTGGAACAAATTTAACAAGAGAAATTAAGAGAGACACACATCCAGAATATCTAATAGCCCAGTGATTGGGGCACCCACCTGAGAGGTGACAGCTGTCTGTTCAAATCCCTTCTTCTCATCAAGGAGGCACTTGAAGGGGGCACTTGAACTGGGGATTGCCCACATTTCAGGTGAGTGCTCTAGATGCTGCGCTAAAGGTTATGATGGCGATCTCTCTCCTTACCCCACCCCTCCTCCAGACTATTTTATGTAGATTTAGGCAGACTGAGCACACCAAGTGAACCGGGCCCGACAGGCATGATAGACAGTCCTCCGCCTATCTTTTCCTAGTCTGTGGATCTCTCCAGGCCTTGGATGAGACACAGGTGCCTGGACTCCTCGCGTAAGACACCATTGCACATGCCCAGAGGCAGAAACATGGGCACCTAGGGAATTTTTACAGCAAAACCTTAGGCAACAACTGAGTTTAAGAGACCTGATGTGAGAGCAACTAGATGAAGCACCTGGATGGAGGCAAATACTAACTCAACAGAGATGATAGACTGTGACTGAGCCCCTCAACCAAGAAAGTGAGATAGAACAGTGCCCCTGTATGCCTGCATGAGACTTTCTGTTAAGTAAAGGACACCCTCTGGAAAGAACGCTCTAATACCTGAAGCGGGTCTGGATTTGTATGGACTCCAGGTGGAAGGTCAATGAGGCAGGACTAACCCGCAGAGCCACTCCTGACCAGTCCAGAGTGACCTGCCACACTCCAACAGGGACACTGAGATGATCCAGGAGACACCGTCACTATCAGCCGCAAAGCCAATTCCAGCCTTACCAGCAACAGTAGAATGAAGAACATTTTAAACTGGTACCAGCTGAAACCTGGGCGAGCTCCTAAATTCCTATCTATTATGGTTCCACACTGCATCAGTGGCAGTGGGTCTGGGAGAAATTTCAGTCCATCAGTGAGTACTGAGCTTCAAATGCTGGCACAAGTAGGGTGCTCAAAAATTTGAAAATTGAACCACAGAAATTCCTCAGAGAGCTACGGTAACACAGGGATGCTTACATGTCATTCCAGAGAAATAACCAGCTCAGGTATTGCAGAGCTTTGGCTTGTGACCAGCAGAAGTCTGGACAAAATCCTAAACTTCTTATTTATCATACTGCCAATTTCAGTGGCAGTAGATAGGAGTATGATTTCACCTTTACAATCAGCCAGAGATGATAGATATTAGTATGGTCAATAATGCCATGATACCCCGTGCATGATGATACACAATACAAAAACCTCCCTGATCTGTTCAGTTCAGTGTATCTATTGCTACCTAAAGCCAGCTACAGTGAAGGAAACTCTCAAACAGCACCAGGCTGCAGGAGCATAGAGCATCTACAATAGCCACTAATCCGTACAGCTGTTCAAGGGTTTTACAATCCACACAATGAGAGTTGCAAAGATCAGGAGCTCTGTCTGGTCCTGGAGCTTCACGGGGGCACAGGGAATGGATGTTTACTGAGAAACTACTTTGCTATCTCACCCTTTTAGACAAGAAGCTGAACTTCCACAAAACTGACACCAGATGACCACATTCAACCACCTTCCCGGTGTCTCTCATGGGCAGTGCCACACTTTGGAAAATGAGACCAAATATTTAGATTGAGGAATCTAACTTTAAATCTCCAGGAAGGAAAATCATGGTCTATTTATATAATGTTATACAGAACACGGAAACACCACTAAAGGCTCTCAAACTATTCAATTGGATACTACTCTATCCCTGCACGCTAGTGTTACCTTTAAGATTGTAATGACGGAAGAGTCCGGACATTCAGCATTAAGGTTTCCACAACACTGTGCATCAAAATAGGGTCTCCTCAACCACGGTAGCATTTTTTCTGGCTTGAAATTACTTTACACACACACTTCATAGGGAAGGGGAGATCACTGTAGTCACTGTTCTTTACCGGTAGCACTGCCATGTTGGGGGGAACTGAACCTCCAGAGCTGCCAGGCACTGGGAAGGATCAACCACACCTCCCTCTGTAGCCATCTACTCTGGTAGACACAGTGTGACTGGAGACAGAACCTAGGAGATTCAAGGCTTGTGTTGCAGGGAATGTGGCAGAAATGTGGGGCCATAGAGAGGGGGCCAGGGCAGTTCTCAGCTCCCTAGAAGAGCTCAGAGGGGTTTGTGGGAAAATAGCATTTTTAAGCCAAATGACTGAGGAGCAACCTGGAGGGAGAAACTCAGAGATGTAGAGAATGGATCTGATCCCTTTCAATTCAGGCTGTGAGTATTCCAGTGGGAATAAAGTGACCTGATGTCCCAATTTTATAGGGACAGTCCTGATATTCAGGGCTTTGTCTAATATCGGTGCCTATTACCTCACACCCCCTGTCCTGATTTTTCACACTTGCTATCTGGTCACTGTAAGTGGGAACCTACTAACTGAATCGTTTAATTGATCAGCAAAAACGTTTCTGGGTGAAAGGGCCAGCTCTTCCCTGTCCTAACTCTGACCTTTAGCAGACAAATACAGCATACAGTACAGCCTCCTACTGTAACAGGCCCAAATGCTGCAGGCCCAATCCTGCCTTGAATTAATCCTGCTGACTTCCCTGGGGCTGATACCCACAGATTGCCATTGGGCCTGTGTCAGTCTCACGGCACTCTGCAGGACTATTAGGGTACTAGACTGTAGCACTGTTTTCTATGGGCATGATTTTTCCGTCCCCCTACTAGTCCCCAGCTTTTGTACTTTGAAAAAAAACCATCTGGCTGGTCTTTCAAAGGGTAAATTAACAATCTGGAAACAATACAATGTTATCATTGAACATATTTCTGCCTTTCTAGAGGAAGATATCTATCCATAGCTGTGGGATTGGGGTTTCAAGGTAATTGGATTATTTTTACACACAATGCTTATTTCTTTCCTGAGGTTTCCCTTCCATGCCTTTGCTCAAAAAAGTATTATAGGGTTTGTGCAACTTTAAACCAGCTCATTCTGAAAGGTGCTGTATCTCTAGAATGTGTGCATCACATGAATTCAAATTTTTCCTACTAGTTCTACCCCAACCACTTACTTCACATATCGGCTTTCAGACTGATTTGATTTCTTTTATAGAGGAGACAAAATTCAGCTTTAAAAACTATTTAGTTGCAACGAACTATGCAGAGGTAAATGCCTCAACCAAGTAAAAAGTCTTCAAACCAAGTTAAAAGTCTATAAAGCAGTTCTGCTGTCTGGATTGTTGTATGGATGTGATTCTCCACCTGCTACACATTCAGTAGCACATTAAGCTTCTATATAAGTTCCATTTATGATATCTAGATGCCATACTCTGCATCAAATGGCAGGATAAAGTTACCAGTAATGAGGATCTGGAGCATAGTCACTTCACAGGGAATAAAGCCATGCTTATTGCATCACAATTATGCTTTTCTGATCATGTGTTGAGGATGGACAACACCAGAATGCCAAAGCCGTTGCTCTGTGGTGATGTGAAAGCAGGTGACCGCATTAAACGCGGCAGACAGAATAGACTCTTCAAGGACACACTGAAGCACAACATGAAAAAGTGCAACATTGATGTTGACAGATGGGAGTCGTCAGCCACAGAAGGATCATGTTGGCAAGCAGCAGCCAGCAATGGGGTTACCCAATTCAAGATTAACCACTGTATGGATCTCGAGGCACAGAGGCTGAGTCATAAACAGCAGCAGACTCAGCAAGCACAGAATGTAAAGATTGCAATCCCTTCTTCAGCACTGAGCTACCCATGCACTTCATGAGGCGTGCGTCGGTCTTTTAGCCACAACCGTGCTCAGAAGACAAAGGCACTGCCAGCGTCATCCTCAGTCAGTAAGGACAACAACAACAACAAGCTGCAACCCTAACTACGCAGCGGTTACTGCTTGGCTGTTAACAGCAACTTGTTAAATGACAGACCAATAGATTGATCAAAGAAAATGTATCTGGTTAAAAGGTGTCTGAAGTAACTTAAATGTATGCTTGAATGTTCTTTATAAAAACACACTATTGTTGAGAGGAACATACACATTCATATTGATTAAAATTTTATTCTTAAAACCAGATGCTAGCAGGACATTGCAATGATTCAGATTCCAGAATCCCACACAATGGCTCCTGGAAACAGTCACCATCATTTGCAAAGCCAGTTCAAGCCTGACCAGCAGCAGTAGAATGAATAAAAATTTAACCTGGTACCAACTGAAACCTGCACAAACTCCTAAACTCCTTACCTGTTATGCTTCTTACACTGCAAACCGGGTCCCAGCCTGCATCAGTGGCAGTGGGTCTGGAACTGATTTTCCTTTCAGTCAGTTCTGAGATCTAATGTTTGTAGAGGTAGAAACTCAAATAAAAAATGTTGTACATGAATCCATAAACATATCTCAGAGAGCTACACTAACGTATGAATGTTCACATGTCATTCCAGAGAAATAACTGGAGAAATGATGAGCAACTGCAAAGAAGATTTTAGACTGAAAGATTCTTTAAGTGTAAAATTCACATGCAATCACTTACGATATAACATTGCTTAGTGTGACAGAGCATTTGTGTTAACTTAGATATTCTTTGCAATTTCAGACACCAGGGGGCAGATTGCTCTGACTCTTCTAAGTCCCAGACAGAGTCTCCATTGCAAGTCACTGCAAGGCCAGTACAGGTATTATACCAGAAAGAAGTGGGTACATATTTAATCTATTCTCCTTCCATTTTAGTTCTCCTAGGGATGTTTAATAAGGATTCACTCACCAGGGCACCTCTTTGGGGAATCGAAGGAAGGTATTTTCTGTTCATCTTTAACCTCAAGATGAGCACTAAACACTTGGCTGATTTTTATCTAAAAATATCTATTCTAGAAATAAACCACTCGGTAAGTAAAACTTCAGAGAAGCAAAAATGGAAAAATACAGTTAAATAAAGCTCTAAAAAAAAGCTCAGACAGATAAGCTGCTTCTGTAACCATGTGATCAGGTTAGCAAGTGTAGCTTGAACATAATCTAAACTGAGGTGGTCAAAACCAGGAAAGTATATTTTGTGAAATATTTCATAGAAAATTTTTTTGACATTGAAGTTTTTTTGAAGTTGAAGTTCTATGAAAAATTGTTCATTTTATCATGACAAAAATTGAAAACAGTTTAAAAAAAGCTTTTTTTAAATCAATCCCCCAATACACATACCACACACATCTTCCCCCTGCCACTGGAAATAGTGTACAGGAGAGGAATAAAATAGTGAGGAAAAATATTTAGGAGAGGATCAATGAATTAGAAGTATGGAGTTCAAGAAATTTTGAAATATTTTTGTGAAACATTTCAATCAGCTCTAACTCTAAAACCTCTAAAAACAAGAAGCTGACTTTCCATGTAACTACAACCAGATGGCATCACTTTACTGTTTCCTTTTGCAGCTGCTGAATGCTAAGTACTTTGAAAATCAGGCCACTTACTTTAGGTGTCTAACTATGGCCTTTGGAGTCTAACATTAGGCCACCAGGTTTAGAAATAAACCTATGTTCATACTAACATAGGAACAGTCAGGAGATTCACAATTAACATTGGAACAGTTAAGGTTCCCACAACTGTGGGTGCATTAAACAAGGTCTCTAAGATGATAATTCAGGGGTAGTAAGAGGTATGAGGGCAGAGGGTGTCCCATTGCCCAGTTCCCCTACAGAGAGAGATCACACCATCTATAGCACTGAACTGAGACATCTAGGATAACAGTAAAACTAAGTTCATTGCATTTAAACTAGCATCCAAACAACAATGATGAGTTGAGATCATTTATTCCCATTCAACCCTGTCAAATGCCATTTCAACACAACTCATTCATCAGGGACTGTAAGTTCGTGTGCGTTACTACACCGGTTGCCACAATGGGGCACTGATCACAGGGCTGTCAGGGACTGTGTGTTCGTATACACCATCTGCCACAATGGGGCACTATTCATGGTTGAGGTTTCTAGGCACTATCACTTTAGACATAAACAGTAACAACAACTAATCACATTCCAACAAAAAGTGAGGGAGCTGACAAAGACCCTGTTGAAAAGCGTTTGCCTATTACCCTAATGCCCCAACCCTTCCCTTTTTCTGACTGCTTTGGATCAGATCAGAATTTTCATATTTAACCCACATTTGCATATTTCACACCCAAGGAACAGCCCCTGCTGCTCTGAGCAGTTTTAAATGTTCTGTGTGGCTTGCTACACTTTATTGAACAGCATCTGGCCAGCCACACTCATCAAGATGATCTCGCAGGCTCAGCTCATCTGGCTCTTAGTGCTCTGGATCCAGGGTAAGAATCAAACCAAGAGGGAACCGGCTTGATTATAGGCAAGATCCTCCTTTAAAGAGAAATGAAAAGATGTGGGGACCTTGCCTATCAAATTCTTAATATTCCTGAGAAGGTTCCACTTACTTCTGAGCATCTTTGTCTCCTTTTAATCACCAATGAGAAAGATAGAGCACGTTTAAATATTTGGGCCTAATGGAAACTCATTAAAGTGCGAGAGAGTCTTTTCATTGACTCCAGTATGCCCTAAATGAGCAACTGAAAAGTGTTACAATGACAGAGCTGCCAAACGTTAGCATCTTGGCCAGGCAATGAGCTATTGGAAATAGGGAATGTGTACAGGAGGCTCTTCATGAAGAAAAATCTTGTTTGCTTTAATCTTCTGTATATTAAAAATGTATTCCTTTCTATTCTGCTTTTAACTTCAGAGTCCAGTGGGCAGATTGTGCTGACTCAGACTCCAGAATCCCTGGCAGTGTTTCCAGGAGACAAAGTCACCATCAACTGCAAAGCCAGTTCAAGTCTCACCAGTAGCTCTTCAGGCAAAGAGCTCTTAGCGTGGTATCAGCAGAAATCAGGACAAGCTCCTAAACTCCTTATTTATTATGCTTCCACCCTGGAACCTGGCATCCCAGCCCGGTTCAGTGGCAGTAGATCAGGAAGCGATTACACCCTAACCATCAGCAGCGTGGAAGCGGACGATGCTGGAGATTATTATTGTCAACAAGGCAAGAGCTATCCTCTCACAGTGATACAGACTAGTACAAAAACCTGCCTGTGCTGTTGGGTTCAGCGTTACAGCTGCTTCCTAAATGCTGCAACTGCCATCAGTGCAACTGCCACACTTCACACAGACACTGGCTGGACTACAGACACGGCTGTTCTCACACTGCTCCCAGCCTGCAGCACAAGTAGGAATAAGGATATGGCCCAGATAATTTTCTTTCTAGATATCAGGGATTTTACCTCCCTTGAACTAGGTGCCCATTTTTCCCCTGGGTAAATGATTTTGTTCCCCAAAACTAAGTAACTGTCACTGACTGCCCAGCAAACACAGTCTTAGTATTTCAGAGCTAAAACAGATGTGCTTACCCCAGGTCTTTGTTGGCAGTAAAAATTGGGGGAAAGCAGCGAGATCCTGAGCTCTGGGGTTTGGAAGGCTGAAGAGGGAGCAAAGACAACTCACGGTGACCCCTGCTACACGATGGGCTGGGCACGTAGCATGACACTGACAAGCTTTCTTAGCAGAATTGCAGCCCTGCTGTGCTACAGGGAAGAAGGAACAAGAACATAGGAGCATACAGGGGGAAGGGCAGGGATTGGGGGCCTGAGGATTTGTTTGGCTTCATACAAACTAGTACTGAGCCCTCGAGATCCTGGATGCTTTCCTGGGGTTTCCTTTCAGCGAGCTCCACCCAACCGACCTCTTCAGCACAAAGGGGATGCAGGTTCACACAGGGCCTGGGTAACGAAGTATTTTGGGAGCTTAAGTGTGACTTCATTGATGGCCTTGTGCTGGCCATCTGCCTGGGGGTGACTTAAAGCCTGCAGAGAATTCACCTTGACACACAGGCTGGATATCCAGGTAACAGCCAGACTAGATGCAAGGGCAGTACATGCGGATCGAGGGCTGTATACAGCCTTGTACCAGGACGCAGGGGATATATGGTTATGCAGAGCAGGTGTGTTCACTGGAACGTTTTGCCTATTTTTACATGGCATGGCCGGTCCTTTACACATCGGAACAGATGTAAAATCAGGATGGATAGCCTCTTCTGCAGCTGCAGAGACAATATTTTCTTCATTTCAGCTTCTCCCACTAGCTCAGTTCAGTGGTTAGCTCTAAAAATTCTAAAGTTCTAAAATTAGGAAGGGCAGTGGTGACAGAAATGATCACTTCAATTCACTAACCAGAGTGCTTCCTTCGTTTAGTAAATAAGTTAGTTTTAAATGCATGACATGTTCTGATTAACTTTTTCCCATTAGGTTTCCTGCACATTTATGGTTGTTTTATTTAACAAATTTAGAAAATATAAAATGCAGGTTTTGCAAATATAAAATTAAATTCTAATTTCCATGTGGAAATCCTGGCCTAAATTGTATAAATTCCTCACCTCTCTGTTCACCATCCCACATCCCTACTCAAGCCCACATAGTGCAGAGAGAGGAGGGATGGATAACACAGCTCTGCGTGGTACTGACACCCATGCTGTCCTCTCCACTCCCTAATCACAGGTCTCATCTTCATTACAAAATCAAATTGTGTTAGGACACATCACCTTGAAGAGTTACATCACCTCACAACACACTGACCACAACTTTGCAGCATGGATCACCCTTTACACTGGGTAAATGAGTGGAGATTTCTAATGTGTTACTCACACATTTGAATTAGCACACTTTTCAACATTCCTTACTACTTGATATGTATAGAAATACACATTAGTGGATCCCAATTAACCATAGCATTAAGCATAACATCCAGGATGAACTTCCAAACTAGTGCAAACAGATGACAACGATGACAACCTATATATTGGAGTATCTGAAATTCTAGCTATGTAGCTCATAAAAAGTGAATGCAACAATAGAAATATTATACACAATCGAAAATAATGAAAATAAATCAGTTCCATAGATCCTTTTCTCCCTCTGCAGAATTCAAGTAATTCACATTGGGCTTGATTCAAATCTCATTAAACAGTATGTATCAGGGGTAACTCTATTGAGTTTGTGGTGTTACACCAGTGTAACTTAGATCAGAATCAGACCCATTGGCTTCAATGGAAGTTATTTGTACCTTCCTATGAAAGAATCAGTTCTTATATATCTAAGGCAGAGGTTCCCAAGCAAGGGTGGGGGGATAGTGTGTCAGGCTTTCTAGGGGTGCAGCAAGCCTTCTAATAATTCAGTAATTATTTGGGGTTGCAATGCCATGCCTGGTGAAGGGGGACACAGGCCAAATCGAATTGGCCCAACCACCTGAAATGCCAATGAGGAAATGGCATTGTGACCTCATGCACGGGGTTGCAATGTGTACGAGCATGCTTTGATGCTGAAATTGAGAAAGACTTTTATGAAAATGATATGCTATTAATGCATGTGTTTTTACAAGGCTACCTGATACAATAAACGCAGTAGCAATGCTAGGTTGCAGTATCTGCACCAGTGAAAAGAGGAGGGGGGGCAGCCTCCAAATAAAAAGAGAACACTAAAGACAGGCATGATTCAAAACAAGTTGAGACTCGCTGATCTAAGGGCTGAGCATATATTACAGGGAGCTAGACAAGATGCTTTGCGCTGTACCAGTCATGGGAGTAGTATTCCTAGATGAGGAGCTACTTACAGGCAGAGCACTGGAGCAGAAGGCAATGCACATTTACACACGATGTGTATTTTCATTTGAATGTTTTGCGTATTTATACAGTTAAGCAATCTGGATCCAGGCCTTGAATGAATCCAAGACAGACCTGGACAACAATCCATTAAAAATCCCTGAAAGTGATGTAAATTGAACCCCTAACCATTCTTCAGAGAGCTACACTAACTTATGAATGTTTACACATCATTCCAGAGAGACAACAGGCAAAGTAATGTCAGCAGCATCTACACAGGGGGTTTTAAACTGAAAGATCCTTCTTAAGTAGAACGTCAGCATCACTGCGAGGCCACACGGTCTGCAGATACAATCATTTCGTGTGCACTAAAGGCATTGTTCAGTGTGATTGCTCACACACCTGTGTTAATTTAGATTTTGCTGGTAATTTCAGACACCGAGGGACAGATTGTGATGATACAGTCTGCAGAATTCCTGTCAGTGTCGCGAGGAGACAGTGTCACTAGTGCTGCAAAGCCCTGAGCAGAGCTAATGCAGTGCGAGCAAAAATCCAGACAAAATCCTCAACTTCTTGTTTCTCACACCTGTTATCTTGCCACTGGGATTCCCACCAATTTCGGTGGCAGGGACAAGGAGCATGATTTCACCCTCACAATCAGCTGAAAATGATGGAAATTATCATCATCAACAAGGCTATGACACCCTGGCATCATGATAAGCAAAACACAAACACCTCTCTGAGCGGCACCATTCAGCAAATCATTTCCCACCTAATTCCCACTGAGAGCAGTGGGAACAGGCTCTTTTTCCTGAAATCAATGGGAGCAGGATTAGGGCCAACCTTTTTTTCCTCAAATACAGCCAGTGCTCAAGTATTCAAAGAGACTTAACTACCGAGGACTCTTCAAAGGGGCAGCAACAAGCTATTTTTGATCTAGAGGGAGACAAACTATAGACAAAAGGAAACTTTTGAAGTCAATCTTGCAGTTCATGACCTGATCCTCGACCAATTGAATGATTTTTTTTCAAACTTTGCAGTAACATTCCCCTTTCCCTTCAGAGACAATCCGGCAATTTCCAAAGCAAATATATTTTCCAAGGGAAAAGATACCCGTAGGGACAAAAATAAGGTTTTATAATGGAATTTGGTTGCAACTTTAACCATGCAGAGTACCATAACAAACAACATTTTAGGCCAACTCCTCTAGCAGAGCCTCACAGACATAAATCAGAGACACCATTTAGGGAACACGTCACTTATCTACTAGTACAGAAATAAAATACATGGGAAAGCTGTGGGCAGCATTGTATGGAGTACTGCGAAAGTGACCTTGGCCATGGCTCCCTTACTTTCACAGCTTGATTCCTTTCACCACCCATCATAAAAAATAAAACTACAGTAACTGTTCCACTTCTACAGCTTATATTGCTGCACTGCAGTGTGCTGGACCATTACTGTAATGTTGTTTTAGAAGGGGGGGGTTCCCCTTTCACTTGGTCAGTGCACTGGATATGTTGTTCAATCAAATAAGAGACAAGCAAAAGTATATTCACTTCCAAGATCTATTCTTCTACCAGGTAAATTAACATGGGGGGGGGGAGGGAGGCAGTTAATAAAAAGTATTCATTTAACATTTCTTAGACTCTAGAATGTCATCACTGGAAGGTATTTTGGTGAAATTGTGAGTATTTGGTGTGTTTGTGCACAAAACACTGTATTTTCTTTCAGTGAGTTCTACCCCACTGTACTCTGCACAGGAAATGGACATTTATTGAATAGCCGCTTTCATACCAAAACCTCTTTAAAGAGCAAGCTGAACTTCCATGCAACTGACTCTAGATGGCCACAGTCAGCTACTTTCCAGTATCACAGCTGGCCTCTCACAGTGATACAAACCAATGCAAAAACCTCCCCCATCCTGTCCCTTTCAGTCTAACAGCTGATTCCCATACAAAGTGTAACTGCTACACTAGATTTTCAACAGCATTTCAATCAACACCAGGCAGACTCCCCTACTCCTACTGTTCAACTTTCTATAAAAGCCGTCTCTTTCCCAAAACCAGTGCCACACCAGTGCTAACATCAATGCTGTCCCTTGGCTGAGCAGTAGCAGATGCCCTGGATTTGCAGGTCAGCTTCTCAGTGCAGCAGAAGTCAGTGATGTGGAGCATGAGAATATGAAGCATAACTTATTTTATTTACACATCAAAACCTGGCCTGAAACAGAGGTGCTCACAAACAGCATGCAGGTAAACCCCTCTTTCAGGAATCCCATCCCAGCATCTCAATGTCCATATCCCAAGCAGAAAATCTGCCTCAGGAATGTAATCAGAGAGCACTATAGAGATCAAACTCTCCTGCTACTCACACAGATCCCTTTCCTCCAAACTCTACATAGTGTGGCTGATGGCCGGCTTCCCCCTAGTGGATCTCGTGCTTCACCCCTGTTGGGGGCCAGGAAGGTGCCCATCACCCCATCTTCCCTGTGGGAGGGGGTTAGGGACCCAGGCCCACCCGCTCCTCCGGGCCCCAGCCCAGGGGCCCTGTGATCAGCAGCTATAGACTGCTGTCTCTGTACTGTGAAGCCACAGTCTCTTCCCCTGGGCTACTTTTCCCCCCCTCAGTCTTTCTGGCCTCTCTGGCCCTATGTCCTTGCCGCCCCTTCCTGGGCTCAGTACCTCCTTTGGAGTTCTTCTGTTCTCCCCCACTTCACTTCTCCAATCTGCTGGTTTGGTTCGCTTCGCTCCGCTCCATCCAGCACAACACCTCTGCTTCCTCCAACTTGTGCACTGTGTGTTTGGGGGGGGGGGGGGCGGAGCCCTTTTATGGAGCACCAGCTGATCCCTAATTGGCCTCAGCTGGCTCCTAATTGCCCCCTCATGACTTCAATTAGGCTGCAGGGAATAAAGCCCTGATCATCCTAGGGCTGATATACCTCCCTTCAAAGATTCTCCTGCCACCCTCTGCCCTTGATGTATCACAATAGCTAAAATTACCACCACCACAGCATGTTTTCACAAAAAGGAACAGTTGCTAGCACACTAACAAAGTAACTTGGAAGACTGTGTAACTGCGCCACTCGATGACACAAATATAGTCAAGTGACCCACGCTGCTGGACACATGGAACGACACAGACAGGGCTATTGGCCACTTCCAGCCTTCCTCCGACAGAGGGCAGGTCGCAGCACTACGGGGGCTTTCAGGGATCAATTGGGCAGTTGTCAGGTTCACAAGTGAGCTCTGACGGGGGAAAGAAACACAAATTTCCTCCTTTGGATGAGGGCATTTGATATTTTAAGGTCTGGGGAACAGCTTGAGGTTCGAGGATTTATTTGGTTTTGCCCAAACTGGTACTGACCACTGGAGGTGCTGGTTGCTTGGCTGGCATTTCCCTTCCCTTCAGCTCCACCCAACTGGACTGTCAGCACCCAGACCCCTGTAGAGAGGACTCAGGTGCTGAGATCTTACAGGACACAGCTACAGCCTGGATAAGCAGTAACAGGTAAAGCTTGACACAGCAATGCAATCTGCAAGGGTTACCAAGGGCTGGACTCACTCTGGGTTTGCACAGGATTAGTCTCTTCCTAAACAGGCCCTTGCACAATGCTGCTCTTACACTCGATTGGATCCGCCTTTCAGCACCTCACTCACAATCCCGCTGTGCTCCAACTCTTCCCCAGCTTCAATTCAATGACAAACAAACAGAGTCCAGACACGTTTCTTGCTGGAGACATTTCCTTGCACAAAGAAGGGATTTTACATGACATGATCAAGGGTGGTATTTATTTACTGGCTTAAATCTTACTCCTTGACTCCCAAAATAATTCTTACTGATTGTTCGGCACAGATTGAGTGTTTCATGACTAGAAGGCAAAATAGCAGCCCAGCCTTATTATTAGCAATGCTGCCATGTGGGAAAGTGATTTCAGCTCCCGTCTCTAGCTGGTGGTGCTTGAAGGGAGCAGAAGAAGCGAGTTCAGTCCCTGAGATGGAAGGAACAACTCCTGGTGCTTTCCAATGGCCTGCTCTGGAGGATACACAGGATGACAAGGACAGGCTGCTGCAACAGCCTTTTCTACAATTCTCAAAATCATCTCACTTTTATTTCCTGTTGTTCTGCTCTGCTTATTGTAGGCATCTGTTGTCTCCCATCTTAAACTTAGATTGTAACACGTTTGAATCAGGGACTGACATTTCATAATGTGTGTCCAGCACCTAGCACAGTGGGGCCCTGATCCCAGACTGGCACCTCTTAACACCATGGATTACAGATAAATCACAACAACGGGCGGCATTCAAACCCTCCTCTGCTACTGAGAATGTTACAGAAATGCATTTAACAATTGGTGGCCAAGAATCATTGTAGGACCACCAGTGCTGATGCCTAGATGTGTATAAGGAGGATGTGCATGGATGGCAAATACTGACATAAGCTAAGCAAAGACTCTATCCTCCTGCTAACTGAAGTTAGCATAGAACATTTATTCCCATTCATTCCTGGCAAATGTCTTCTTAATGAGAGGCTTTTGTCCCCATAACCATGGGTTGAATTTGCCTATTTCACCGTTAACCCTTTCACTTCCCTTTTTATGCTTGTCTATGGACCAGGTATACATTTTCATCCCTGATCCCAATTTGCACATTTCACACCCAAGAGACAGCCCGCTGCTGCACTGATCCATTATAAATGTTCAGAGTCACTCGTTACAGGTGGTTGATCAGCAGTGGGCCAGTCAGATGTGGAAATATGAAGTTTGTCACAAAGACAGTTTGATCATGCAGCTGAAGGTTAAAAGGCAGTTAGAATGTGCTGACCGATAAGCATGGTCAGCTAGGCGTGGACGAAGTTTTCTCTGAAGCTAAATCAAGATAGCAAACTGCCCGACTGTCTCTTTCTTTTGACTGAAGTTGTATTTTTCCATTTTAACAATGAGCTATGTGCATGCCTTCCTTTGTAACCAAATACGGAAAGTTCCTTGTAAAGCTGTATACTGACACTGTTTGTGCAAACTCGCTGTTATTTCTTCTTTTTACTAAGCATGCTTAATGCATTTGGCTGTATAACAATGACTTGGTAATACATCTGTATAAAAACCCTCACACGACGTAGATCGGGAGCGCAGTTCAGCTGAAGCTGTTGCCCCAGGTAATTAGGTCTTTTCCTTGCCCACCCAAACAGAAGGGAAGTCTGTTTTCTTCTACACAGACAGATCAAGATGATCTCACAGGCTCAGCTGTTAGTGCTCTGGATCCAGAATAAGAATCAAGTCAAGAAGGAATTTGATGAATTAAAAGTACAATGATCCCCTGAAAATTTTAAGAGATCTAAAAATGTTGTATATTGACCCATAAACTATAACCAACAGTTTAAACCCTTCAGTTAGTAAGCTCTTCATGGTAGGGCTGGAAATTATTATTTCTTTGTACAGCATCTGGCACAACTGGATCCAAACTGGTTGAGGCCCTTTGGGATTACTGAAATATAAATGTTCAATGAGACAGGAATTGTCAGGAATTACATTGAGTTATAAAAATCTCTCTCTTGTTTAAACCAGAATTAAGAAAAGGGGAAGGTTTGGCAAAACAGAGTGTTAAGGCAAATGGATTGGACTGACAGAGCCATCCAGAACTTAAATGTTAGCATCGTGGCTAGGTATTGTAATTGTGTAAAGATGCACATGGGACTATTTTACAGGCACAATATTCTTTAGTTTGGTCAACTAGATAAGTATTTGTCTTAATTTATATTCTCCTCATACATTCAGAGTCCAGCGACGACCTTATAGAATCATAGATTTGGAAGGGACCTCAGAAGGTCATCTTGTCAAACCCCGTGCTCAAAGCAGGACTAACCTCAGCTAAATAATCCCAGTGAGGGTTTTGTCAAGCCGCAGCTTAAAAACCTCTAAGGATGGAGATTCCACCACCTCCCTAGGTAACCCATTCCAGTGCTTCACCACCCTCCTACTGAAAAACGTTTTTCCTAATGTCCAACCTAGACCCGCCCCCCACACTACAACTTGAGACTGTTGCTCCTAGTTCTGTCATCTGCCACCACTGAGAACAGCCTAGCTCCATCCTCCCTGGAACCCTCTTTCAGGTAGCTAAAGGCTGCTATCAAATCCCCCCTCATTCTTCTCTTCTGTAGACTAAACAAGCCTAGTTCCTTCAGCCTCTCCTCATAAGTTTTGTGCTCCAGCCCCCTAATGTGCTCCAGCCCCTCTTGTGATGACTCAGACTCCAGAATCCATGGCAGTGTCTCCAGAAAAGATAGTCACTATCTGCTGCAAAGCCAATTCAACCAATTACAATAACATAGCCTGGTACCTATAGAAATTGGGACAAGGTCCTAAGCTGCTTATCCACAGCGCTTCTACTTGTGCCTCTGGGATCCCAGCCTGTTTCAGCAGCAGTGGGTCTTGCTCTGATTACACTCTCGCAATCAGCAGCGTTCAAACTGAAGATATTGGAGATTATTGCCAACAAGACGATCGCTCACCTCTCACGGTGATACCGATTAGTGCAAAACCCCCCTGCACAGCTGCTTCCTTCAGAGAGCTAATTTTGTCAATGCAACTGGTGCACGCTTTTAGGGGGCAAACGTTCAGCTCCTGACACACAGATATATACCCTGTGCTCCCCAGCTTGCAATACATACAAATATCAATTAGAGAGTTTGCTGCTGGAGAAATTTCCTTCCATACAGAAGAGTTTTTAACATCTCCTCAACCATGGTAGCATTTTTCTGGCTTGAAATTACTGTACTCCCCTTCCCTGTGAAGTCTTTGTGATCTCTGTAATCACAGTTCTTTACCGGTAGCACTGCCATGTTGGGGGGAACTGAACCCGCAGGGCTGCCAAGCACTGGGAGGGATCAACCACACCTCCCTCGCTAGCCACCTACTCTGGTAGACACAGTGTGTGACTGGAGACAGAACCTAGGAGATTCTGTTGCAGTGAATGTGACAGAAATGTGGGGACATAGAGAGGGGGCCAGAGCAGTTCTCAGCTCTCTAGAAGGGCTCAGAGGGGTTTGTGGGAAAATAACATTTTTAAGCCAAATGACTGAGGAGCGACCTGGAGGGAGAAACTCAGATGCAGAGAATGGATCTGATCCCTTTCAATTCAGACTGAGTATTCCAGTGGGAATAAGGTGACCAGATGTCCCAATTTTATAGGGACAGTCCTGATATTCAGGACTTTGTCTGATATCGGTGCCTATTACCCCACACCTCCATCCTGATTTTTCACACTTGTGATATGGTCACTCTAAGTGGGAACCTACTAACTGAATCATGTAATTGATCAGCAAAAACGTTTCTGGGTGAAAGGGCCAGCTCGTCCCTGGCCTATCTCTGACCTTCAGCAGACAAATACAGCATACAGTACAGCCTTCTACTGTAACAGGCCCAAACGCTGCAGGCCCAATCCTGCCTCGAATTAATCCTGTTGATTTCCCTGGGATTGATACCCACAGAAGGCATTGAGCCTGCGTCAGTGTCACAGCACTCTGCAGGACTGTTAGGGTACTAGCCTGTAGCACTGTTTTCTATGGGCCTGATTTTTCCGTCCCCCGACTGGTCCCCAGCTTTTGTACTTTGAAAAAAAATCTGGCTGGTCTTTCTAAGGTAAATTACCAATCTAGAAACAACACAATGTTATCGTTGAACATATTTCTGCCTTTCTAGAGAAAGATATATATCCATAGCTGTGGGATTGGGGTTTCAAAGAGTTTGGATTATTTTTACACACAATGCTTATTTCTTTCCTGAGGTTTCCCTTCCAGGCATTTGCTCAAAAAAAAGTATTATAGGGTTTGTGCAACTTTAAACCAGCTCATTCTGAAAGGTGCTGTACCTCAAGAATGTGTGGATTGCATGAATTCAAATTTTCCCTACTAGTTCTACCTCAACCACTTACCTTACACATATCAGCTTTCAGACTGATCGGATTTCTTTTGTAGAGGAGACAAAATTCAGCTAACAATTTAGCTGCAACTAACTATGCAGAAGTAAACGCCTTAACCAAGTAAGAAGTCTTCAAACCAAGTTAAAAGTCTATAAAGCAGATCTGCTGTCTGGCTTATTGTATGGATGTGATTCTGCACCTGCTACGCATTCAGTAGCACATTAAGTTCCATTTATGATATCTAGATGCCATACTCTGCATCAAATGGCAGGATAAAGTTACCAATAACGAGGATCTGGAGCATAGTCCCTTCAAGGGAATAAAGCCATGCTTATTGCATCACAATTTTGTTTTTCTGGTCATGTGTTGAGGATGGACAACACCAGCATGCCAAAGCAGTTGCTGTAATAGCAACTTGTTAAATGACAGACCAATAGATTGATCAAAGAAAAAGTATCTTGTTAAAAGGTGTCTGATGTAACTTAAATCTATGCTTGAATGTTCTATAATCAGATTCAACATACTACAGCAAGAAGCTATTTGAGAAATGGAGCTGAACTTCCACACAATGGCCATCAGATGGCATCACTACATCTGCATATATGGAAGCATCTAAAGTTGGAAAATACAGTGTTAACATCACTACAACATCCATAAAAAATAAAGATAAATCAGCCTTCAGGGCCCTACTCACTTTCCACAGGGCACCAGTAATACAGGAAAGATTTTGGCCCTTTCACTCAAAAAACTAAGCCACTCACTCTGAATGGGAAGACGTATTTTATATCGTTATAATCGCGACACATTCTGAAATAAGGCAAATAAATCACTTCTTTAGACACTGTTCTCCACTACATGCTCCATTATGATCTCACTGTAAGCCAGGAGTAACTCTGTTGAGGTAAATGGCATTAACGCAGTGTATCTGAGATCATAGTCAGGCCGAATGACTTCATGAGACTTACTGGTATCTTGCCGTGGTAAAATCAGTCCCTCTTTCTCCAATGGCTGAGTCTGTCACAAAAGTTGAGATGAGATGCTTTGCATGCTCTTTCATGCCTGATCATTCCCTCCTCCTCTGAGCTGTTATAAATGATTTGTGGTTTAGTGATCAGCACTGGACAGCTCAGACACATCAAAATGATTCCACTGGCTCATTTCATCTCGCTGTTAGTGCTTTGGATTCAGGATAAGAACTGAACCAAGGTGGGACTGGATGAATTAAAAGAACGATTGATCTTTAAAAAATACTTAACAGATCTAGAACTCTTGCCTATCAAATCCTAAATATTCATTAGTTGCGCTTACTTGTGATCAACTTGGTCTCATTTAAAATTAAAAAAGAAAGAAAGAGAAAGGGTGACAGGAAGAGATCACTTGACGATTACCTGTTCTATTCATTCCCTCTGAAACATCTGGTATTCCCTCTGAAGACAAGATACTGGGTAGGTCATACCATTGGTCTGACCCTGCATGGCGTTCTTACAAGGTACATTTTAAAGAAATAAGGACCTGATGAACAGCCCATCGAAGTCAGTAGGAAGTTTTCCATTTACTTGTATCCAATTTGGATCAGTTCCAAAATGAGCATAAAAAAAGAATTTCCTCAAGCTGAACTTCAGGTCCACAGCTGTGTGACAGACTATAATCATTATGCAAGATGCACATGTGAATATTTATAAAAAAACACAATATTGTTGAGAGGAACATACACATTCGTAGTGATTAAAATTTTATTCTTAAAACTAGATGCTAGCAAGGATATTGCATTAATTCAGATTCCAGAATCCCACACAATGGCTCCTGAAGACACAGATGCCATCATTTGCAAAGCCAGTTCAAGCCTGACCAGCAGCAATAGAATGAATAAAAATTTCATCTGGTACCAACTGAAACCTGCACAAGCTCCTAAACTCCTGACCTGTTATGCTTCTTACACTGCAAACTGGGTCCCAGCCTGCATCAGTGGCAGTGGGTCTGGAACCAATTTTCCTTCCAGTCAGTTCTAAGATCTAATGTTTGTAGAGGTAGAAACTCAAACTGAAGATGTTGTAAATGAATCCATAAACATATCAGAGAGCTACACTAATGTTTAAATGTTCACATGTCATTCCAGAGAAATAACTGGAGAAATAACATGATGAGCAACTGCAGAGAAGATTTTAGACTGAAAGGTTCTTCTTAAGTGTAACATGAGCATCACTGCCTGGTCAAATGTACATTCATGACATAACATTGCTTAGTGTGACAGAGCATTTGTGTTAACTTAGATTTTCTTTACAATTTCAGACACCAGGGGGCCTTCAAAGTCCTTTGGGGAATCAAAGGAAGGTATTTTCTGTTCATCTTTAACCTCAAGATAGGCACCAAACACATGGCTGATTTTTATCTAAAGATACCTATTCTAGAAATAAATTACTCCGTAAATAAAACTTCAGAGACACAATAATGGAAAAATACAATTAAATAAAGATCTAAAAATGCAGCTCAGACAGATAAGCTGCTTCTGTAACTATGTGATCTGGTTAGCAAGTGTATCTTGAACAATCTAAACATAAGTGATCAAAACCAAGCATGTATATTTTGTGAAATATTTCCTAGGAAAATATTTTCATTTCAGCTGAAGTTCTGTGATAAATTGCTCGTTTTACCCTGACAAAACCTCAAAACCTTAAAAAAACGTTATTTTTTTTAATCAACCCCCCAATACACATACCACACACATTTTCCCCTTGCCGCTGGTAATAATGTACAGCAGAGGAATAAAATAGTGAGGGAAAATATTTAGGAGGGGATCAATGAATTGAAAGTATGGAGTTCAAAACATTTTGAAATATTTTTGTGAAACATTTCAATCAGCTGTAAATCTAAAACCTCTAAAAACAAGAAGCTAACTTTCCATGGAACTGCAACCAGATGCCATCACTTTACTATGTTTTCTTTTACAGCTGCTGGATGATAAGTACTTTGAAAAATCAGGCCACTTATTTTAGGCATCTAAATATGACCTTTGGAGTCTAACACTGGGCCACCAGGTTTAGAAATTAACCTATGTTCATACTAACATAGGAACAGTCAGACGATTCACAGTTAAGGTTCCCACAACTGTGGGTGCATTAAACAAAGTATCTAAGATGATAATTCAGGGGTAGTAGGACGTATGATGGCAGAGGGTGTCCCATTGCCCAGTTCCCCTAAAGAGGGAGATCGCACCATTTATAGCACTGCGCTGAGACTTTTAGAATAACAGTATAACTAAGTTCATTGCATTTAAGCTGGCATCCAAACAACAATGATGAGTTGATATTTATTCCCATTCAACCCTGTCAAATGCCATTTCAACACAACTCATTCGTCAAGGACTGTAAGTTCGTGTGTGTTACTACACCATTTGCCACAAACGGGCACTGATCACAGGGCTGTCAGGGACTGTGTGTTCGGATACACCATCTGCCACAATGGGGCACTAATCCTGGTTGAGGTTTCTGGGCACTATCACTTTAGACATAATCAGTAACAACATCTAATCACATTCCAACAAAAAGTGAGGGAGCTGCCAAAGACCCTGCTGAGTAGAGCTTGCCTATTACCCTCATGCCCCATCCCTTCCCTTTTCCTGACTGCTTTGGATCAGATCAGAATTTTCATATTTAACCCACATTTGCATATTTCACACCCAAGTAACAGCCCCTGCTGCTCTGAGCAGTTTTAAATGTTCTGTGTGGCTTGTTACACTTTATTGAACAGCATCTGGCCAGCCACACTTATCAAGATGATCTCGCAGGCTCAGCTCATCTGGCTCTTAGTGCTCTGGATCCAGGGTAAGAATCAAACCAAGAGGGAACCAGCTTGATTATAGGCAAGATCCTCCTTCAAAGAGAAATGAAAAGATGTGGGGACCTTGCCTATCAAATTCTTAATATTCCTGAGAAGGTTCCACTAACTTCTGAGCATCTTTGTCTCCTTTTAAAAACCAATGTGAAAGATAGAGCACGTTTAAAATATTTGGGCCTGATGCAAACCCATTAAAGTGCATGAGAGTCTTTTCATTGACTCCAATGTGCCCTAAATGAGCAACTGAAAATTGTTACAATGACAGAGGCGCCTAAAGTTAGCATCTTGGCCAGGCAATGAGCTATTGGAAACAGGGAATGTCACAAGAGGCTCTTCATGAAGAAAAATCTTGTTTGCTTTAAACCTTCTGTGTATTAAAAATGTATTCCTTTCTATTCTGGTTTTAACTTCAGACTCCAGTGGGCAGATTGTGCTGACTCAGACTCCAGAATCCCTCTCAGTGTTTCCAGGAGACAAAGTCACCATCAACTGCAAAGCCAGTTCAAGTCTCACCAGTAGCTCTACAGGCAAAGAGCTCTTAGCGTGGTATCAGCAGAAATCAGGACAAGCTCCTAAACTCCTTATTTATTATGCTTCCACCCTGCAATCTGGCATCCCAGCCCGGTTCAGTGGCAGTAGATCAGGAAGCGATTACACCCTAACCATCAGCAGCGTGGAAGCGGACGATGCTGGAGATTATTATTGTCAACAAGGCAAGAGCTACCCTCTCACAGTGATACAGACTAGTACAAAAACCTGCCCGTGCTGTCGGGTTCAGCGTTACAGCTGCTTCCTAAATGGTGCAACTGCCACACTTCACACAGACACTGGCTGGGCTACAGACACGGCTGTTCTCCCACTGCTCCCAGCCTGCAGCACAAATAGGAATAAGGATACGGCCCAGATGATTTTCTTTCTAGATATCAGGGATTTTTCCTCCCTTCAACTAGGTGCCCATTTTTCCCCAGGGTAAATGATTTTGTTCCTCAAATCTAAACAATAACTGTCACCGACTGCCGAGCGAAAAACTGTCTTAGTATTTCAGAGCTAAAACAGACATGCTTAGCCCAGGTCTTTGTTGGCAGTAAAAATTGGGGGAAGGCAGCGAGATCCTGAGCTCCGGGGTTTGGAAGGCTGAAGAGGGAGCAAAGACACAACTCACGGTGCCCCCTGCTACACGATGGGCTGGGCATATAGCATGACACTGACAAGCTTTCTTAGCAGAATTTCAGCCCTGCTTTGCTACAGGGAAGAAGGAACAAGAACATAGGGGCACACAGGGGGAAGGGCAGGGATTGGGGGCCGGAGGATTTGTTTGGCTTCATGCAAACTGATACTGAGCCCTGGAGATCCTGGGTGCTTTCCTGGGGTTTCCTTTCAGCGAGCTCCACCCAACCGGCCTCTTCAGCATAAAGGTGATGCAGGTTCACACAGGGCCTGGGTAATGAAGTATTTTGGGAGCTTAAGTGTGACTTCATTGATGGCCTTGTGCTGGCCATCTGCCTGGGGGTGACTTAAAGCCTGCAGAGAATTCACCTTGACACACAGGCTGGATAGCCAGGTAACAGCCAGATTGGATGCAAGGGCAGTACATGCGGATCGAGGGTGGTGTACAGCTTTGTACCAGGACGCAGGGGATATCTGGTTATGCAGAGCAGGTGTGTTCACTGGAACGTTTTGCCTATTTTTACATCACACAGCCAGTCCTTTACACATCGGAGCAGATGTAAAATCAGGATGGATAGCCTCTTCTGCAGCTGCAGAGACAATATTTTCTTCATTTCAGCTTCTCCCACTAGCTCAGTTCAGTGGTTAGCTCACTGAAAGTTAATGAGATCTGCTGCTTCTAAAATTGGGAAGGGCAGTGGTGACAGAAATGATCACTTCAGTTCACTAACCACAGAGTGCTTCCTTTGTTTAGTAAATAAGTTGATTTTAAAAGCATGACATGCTCTGATTAACTTTCTTTTTTCCCCTTAGGTTTCCTGCACATTTAAGGTAGTTTTATTTAACTAATTTAGAACATTTAAAATGCTGGATTTTACCATTATGAATTCCCATTATAAATGCGGAAATCCTGGCCCAAATTGTCTGAACACCCCTCCTCTCTGTTCCCCATCCCACTGCCCTACTCAAGCCCACATAGTGCAGAGAGAGGAGGGATGGATAACAGCTCTGTGTGGCACTGACACCCATGCTGTCCTCTCCACTCCCCACATAACAGGTCTTCATTACAAAATCAAACTGTGTTAGGACACATCACCTTGAAGAGTTAAATCAGCTCACAACACACTGACCACAACTTTGCAGCATGGATCACCCTTTACCCTGGGTAAATGAGTGGAGATTTCAAATGTGTTACTCACACATTTGAAATAGCACACTTTTAAACATTCCTTACTACTTGATATATATAGAAATACACATCAGTGGATCCCAATTAACCATAGCATTAAGCATAACATCCAGGATGAACTTCCATACTAGTGCTAACAAATGATGATGACAACCTATATATTGGAGCATCTGTAATTCTAGCTATGTAGCCCAAAAAAAGTGAATGCAAGAATAGAAATATTATACACAATCTAAAATAATGAAAATAAATCAGTTCCATAGATCCTTTTCTCCCTCTGAAAAACATTGGGCTTGAGTCAGATTTCATTTAACCAGTATATATCTGGAGTAACTCTATTGAAGTTTGTGATGTTACACCAGTGGAACTTAGATCAGAATCAGACCCATTGGTTTCAATAGGAGTTATTTGTACCTTCCTATGAAAGAACCAGTTCTTGTATATATATAAGGCAGAGGTTCCCAGGTAAGGGAAGTGAGCTGAGTCTCACGATAGCTTATGCCTACAAAAATTAAATGTGTTAGTCTTTAAAGTGCCACGGAACTTTTGTTGTTTTTGCTGTATACAGACTAACACGGCTACCCCTCTGACGCTTTCTAGGGGTGGAGCAAGCCTTCTAATAATTCAGTAATTATTTGGGGTTGCAATGCCACTCCTGTTGAAGGGGCAAACAAGCCAAATCGGATTGGCCTAGCCACCTGAAATGCCAATGAGGAAATGGCATTGTGACCTCGTGCACGGGGTTGCAATGTGCAGGAGCATGCTTTGATGCTGAAATTGAGAAATACTTTCATGAAAATGGTATGGCTATTAATGCATGTGCTTTTACAAGGCTACCTGATTCAAATGCAGTAGCAATGCTAAGTGGCAGTATCCTCACTAGTGAAAAGAGGAGGGGGCAGCCTCCAGATAAAAAGAAAACACTAAAGAGAGGCATGATTCAAAACAAGTTGAGACTCACTGATCTAAGGGCTGAGCATATATTACAGGGAGCTAGACAAGATGCTTTGCATACTCAGATCTGACTGATCTTTTCCTGCTGCACTGAGCATGATCTTTCCCCGGTACAAAGAAATACTGCATTTCACTCTCCATGGTTAATCAATCAGCACTGGGTGGCTCCAAACAATCAGGACAATCTTGCAGGCTCAGCACATCTGGCTGCACGTCAGTGTCACACTCAATTGCAAAACCAGTTCAGGTCACAGAAATATTTTTGCTATCTATGATTTAGCCTGGTACCAAAAGAAATCTAGACAAGCCCCTAGGCTCCTTATCCATGGTGCCACTATCCTTGCCTAGAGGATTCCATCCCAGTTAATTGGCAGTGGGTCCCAGTCCACTCTCACAATCAGCACTGTTGAAGCTGAAGCTACAGGAGAATAGTACTGGTAATTGGGCTAAAGCAACCCTTCTTACACTGATTCAGACAAGCACAACTCATCATTTTGAATTAGGGGGGACTGAGTAATTTAATTTGGTTTCTTTTGCACCTCTCACTCCTCAGATCTCAGCTGGTGCTTAAGGAGAAGTGCCCCTGTTGTCTTTGGCATTAATGTAAAATCTCCTGACAGTTCCCCCTGCACTGCAGAGAGTTACCTGTGACACACATACTGGAGACCACCCACAGCACAGATTGGTTATAATGGCCACATAGCGCCCTGAGCCATCAATACAGTGCTCTGTACCAGTCATGGGAGGAGACAGTGTCACTAGTGCTGCAAAGCCCTGAGCAGAGCTAATGGACTACGAGCAAAAAATCCAGACAAAATCCTCAACTTCTTCTTTCTCACGCCTGTTATCTTGCCACTGGGATTCCCATCAATTTCAGTGGCAGGGACAAGGAGCATGATTTCACCCTCACAATCAGATGAAAATGATGGAAATCATCATCATCATCAAAGCTATGGCACCCTGGCATCATGATAAGTAAAATACAGACACCTCTCTGAGTGGCACCATTCAGCATATCATTTCCCACCAAATTCCCATTCAGGAGTGGGAACAGGCTCCTTTCTCCAACTGAAATCAATGGGAGCAGGATTAGGGCCAGCCTTTTTTTCCTCAAATACAGCCAGTGCTCAAGTATTCAAAGAGACTTAACTACCGAGGACTCTTCAAAGGGGCAGCAACAAGCTATTTTTGATCTAGAGGGAGACGAACTATAGACAAAAGGAAACTTTTGAAGTCAATCTTGCAATTCATGACCTGATCCTCGACCAATCGGATGATTTTTTTCAAACTTTGCAGTAACATTCCCCTTTCCCTTCAGAGGCAATCTGGCAATTTCCAAAGCAAATATATTTTCCAAAGGAAAAGATACCCATAGGGAGTGAAATAGGGTTTTATAATGGAAATTGGTTGCAACTTTAACCATGCAAAGTACCATAACAAACAACATTTTAGGCCAACTCCTCTAGCAGAGCCTCACAGACATAGATCCGAGACACCACTTAGGGAACACGTCACTTATCTACTAGTACAGAAATAAAATACATGGGAAAGCTGTGGGCAGCATTGTATGGAGAACTGCCAAAGTGAACTTGACCATGGCTGCCTTACTTTCACATCTTGATTCCTTTCACCACCCATCATAAAAAATAAAACTACAGTAACTGTTCCAGTTCTACAGCTTATATTGCATCACTGCAGTGTGCTGGACCATTACTGTAATGTTGTTTTAGAAGGTGGGAGGATCCCCTTTCACTTGGTCAGTACACTGGATATGTTGTTCAATCAAATAAAAGACAAGCAAAAGTATATTCACTTCCAGGATCTATTCTTCTACCGGGTAAATTAACATTTGGGGGGGCAGTTAATAAAAAGTATTCGTTTAACACATTTTAGACTCTAGAATGTCATCACTGGAAGGTATTTTGGTGGAGTTGTGAGTATTTGGTGTGTTTGTGCACAAAACACAGTATTTTCCTTCAGTGAGCTCTACCCCACTGTTTTCTGCATAGGAAATGGACATGTACTGAATAGCTGCTTTCATACCAAAATCTCTTTAAACAGCAAGCTGAACTTCCATGCAACTGACTCTAGATGGCCACAGTCAGCTACCTTCCAGGGGGAGCTGCTGGGCATACTGCTATTTTCAAAATGAGAGCAAATGTTTTAAGGGCTGAAATATGAATTTAAGGTTCTAACGTTCCATCTGCAGGAAAGAAAATCATGATTTAAGCAATGTTACATAGAACATGGGAAGCAATGCGCCAGGGCTCACAAACCCTTTAATGGGATGTCTAAGGTGAGGACTGATAAATCCAGTAGAGAGTAGTAGTTAAAGGAGGCATTAGCCCCATGCATAGATCCCTTGATGTAGGGAGATAATGCAATTGATATCACCTTTATGATGATACTCCTGGTGTAACAATGATTGTGAGCTTATTACATTTAAATGAGCTACCAAGCAATACTAATGAGCTGAGAACGTTTATTCCCATTCCACCCTGACAAATGCCATTTCAACACAAAGTGAGGAACAGGGACTGTAATCTAATATGGGGTAGTGCAGCACCCAACCAAATAAGGTTTGATCCAAGAAGGCACCTCTGGGCACCACCATCACTATTAACAGTACTGCCATTTTAATGAAAATGGAGGATGCGTTCCCAGGGCCATACAGGTTGAACTGGCCTATTTCATCCACTGTCTCTTATTTCCCCTTTTCTACATGTTTTTAGGTCAGCTGGAAATTTCTTTTTTCTGAACTAAAAATTTGCATATTTCACACCCAGGTGACATTGCCCGGCAGTTCTGGGCCCGTATAAATGTTCCATGTCACCAGTTACCATTTGCTGATCTGCATCAGGCCAGTCAGACTTGTCATGATGATCTCACCAGCTCAGCTCATCTGGCTGCTAGTGCTCTGGATCCAGGGTAAGAATCAAATGAAGGGGCATGGGATGATTTAAGCTACAATCAATCATAGAAAAACTGAACAGCTCTAGGAATGTTCTATATGAATCCATAGACATTAGTTAGTGACAGTCACCTCTGAAATATTGGTCTCCTTTTTATTGGAAAGGAGAGGGAAATACAAGAAATTGAAGACAGCTTGGAATGAAACAACCACCTCAAACTTAATGTTAGCATCATTGTCAATAGATGAAGTATCATAAGTATGTAAAGATGCACAGGGAAAGTTTACAAAATCAAAGTATTGTTTATTTTGATTAACTAGATATCTATACAGATACGCGCACACACACACACGAGAGAGAAAGAGAGACTATATATCTACATACTAATTTATATTCTGTTTGTTCATTCAGACTCCAGCGGGGACATTGTGATGACTCAGACTCCAGAATCCCTGGCAGTGTCGCCTGGAGACACAGTCACTATCAACTGCAAAGCCAGTTCAAGCCTCACCAGTGGTGACTATTACTACTTATCTTGGTACCAACAGAAATCAGGACAAGCTCTGAAGCTCCTTATCTATGGTGCTTCTAACCTGCAATCCGGGGTTCCAGCCCGGTTCAGTGGCAGTGGGTCTGGCACCGATTACACTCTCACAATCAGCAGGGTTGAAGCTGAAGACGCTGATGATTATTACTGTCTGCAACATCACAGTTCCCCTCTCACACAGTGATACAGACCAGTACAAAAACCTCCCCATCCTGTTCTTCAATGTAACAGCTGCTTCCTATACCTAGTGTAACTGCTACACTAGCCTTCAGTGTTTGAAAATTCTTTCAGCACCACACCGAGTCCTCCTGCTCCACTGCTGAACTGTCTCTCACACTGCTGACTCTTTCCCAAGAACAGTGTCCCATTTGTAGTACGACTGTTGACCCAGTGCCAAGCAGCAGCCAATGTTCCCACCTTGCTACATTAACGTGTGAAGGTTCACATATCATTCCAGAGAAATAACGGAAAATAATTTTCTGAGCAACTGGATAGAAGGTTTTAGACAGAAAGATCTTTCTTCAGTGTAACATTAGCATCACTCCTGGCCACATGGTATAATGCACATGAAATCACGCATGAAACAACATTGTTCAGCATGATTGCTCACACAGCTTTGTTAACTTAGATTTTCTTTGTAATTTCGGACATGCTACCAGTCTTAATCTTGTCTTGCAGGTAACCATCAGTGCATCCCAGTTCCAAAGTTCACCACTGACATGTCTCTGTAGCAGCCTCTCTCTCTCTCAATGACCTCTCACAGAAATTATCAGGTTCGCTGCCTCCAAAGAGACAGTCATCAGCTTGTTGGGTCAGCTGAGGATTCACTCTATGCTTCAATGTAACAGCACTGAGAGGTTTGTAGTAAAACTAAAAATTAGATTTTTAACAAAAAAACAGAGATTTACATAATACTAAGCAAGAGGAAAAAGAGACAGGTATGGTTACAAACAAAACACAAAACAAAAAACATGCTTTCTACTGCTGAAAACTTAATTCTACCAAATTATATTTTTGCCTAAAAGTTTCTCACTTACACCAAGTTATCAGCAGTTCGAAACTTCAGGCCAAGATGATTCACCAGTCCCAGGCTCAGAGGGTGTTCCTTATGTCCTTATGTCCCCTAAATGCTGGATGACTAGAAAGTCTTTTTGCTCCCCCTTATATTTTCCAAAGTCTTTTTCTCTTTGTCTCAAGAGGCAGCAAGACTTGTGTGGGGGAGGGGACATGCTTAGACCCACTGGTGCGCTCACAGAATTGCTGTTGTTCGTTAGCTTGATTGCTTTGTTTACCACCTTAAATATACATTACTTTCACTGTCCTCTGCCTGTAATCAAGCTGGTCAAACAGCTGAATCCACATTCCTTTTTCTAGAGCAGGTCTTGTTTATGCACTACCTCCCAAACACGTTTGGGAACATATTTCCAGCACACATCTCTAACTCTTTGTATTCAACCCATACACACATCACACAATGATTGTGGGTACCAGCGAATCACCAGTTTACATGATACCTTACATGACACCTTTTGGATACATATTATGACAACAATGTGTCGGCGGAAATGAATGTGAAAGTCCTGAGGTGAGCTACAGTATAGTGAGCCTTCTGCCGGTTGGCACGGAGGGGCTCTTAAGGTCACACTAGACAGCTGTGCTCCTACGGCCCATGTGGACCCTGCTGACACACAATACCACTTTATTCATGCTCTTTGATTAGGTCCCATATTAAAGAAGACTACATCAATGTGCTCTAATGAATTGTTCAGAGCATCAACAGAGTCCACAGGGACAGTTAGAGGATAGCAGGTAGGTTCACGCCCAAGTTTGTCGCTAACTCAGTGTTCATGTGGACAAACCCAAAGACATTTTAGACAAAAGGCAACATTTCAAATCAGGCTTATTTTGAATGACCTGCATCTCACTGACAAGTTGATGACCTTCTTTCACACTTTGTAGAAACTTTCCCCTTAGCCTTGAAAGGGAATCTGGCAATTTTCTTGAAACAAGATGCTGCACTTCCACACAATTTACACCAGATGGCCACATTCAACCACCTTTGCAATGAGACGTGCTGGAAGGTCCATGATTTTTAAAATGAAGCCCAATATTTTAGGTGCTGAAATGCAGAGTTAGAAGTCTAACTTTAAGTCTCCAGGAATTAGAATCATGGTCTATTCGTGCAATCTTACGTAGAACATGGGCAGCACTGCCACAGGGTTAACAAACTCTTAAATGGGATATCAGCCTATTCCTGTACGATGACCTTTGGGATTTAAATGGCAGAATTAGGAGATAGAGGGCTGAAGATCCCATATCTCTGTGCATCATTATGTACTCTGTGGTTATGACGAATAAACCCAGTGGGGAGTAGTGCGGAAGAAAGAGGTTAGCTCCCTGCATAGACCCCTTAGTCCAGACGCCTAATCAAGACCACTGAATTTATCTTGGTGAGACGATTCCTAGTATAACAATGATTCTGAGGCCATTAAATGTAAACCAGCAGCCAAGCAATACTGAGGAGCTGAGAATATTTATTCCCATTCCACCCTGACAAACTCCATTTCAATACATAGTGAGGGACAGGGAATGTAACTTAATACGGGGTTGATCAGCACCATTATCACTATCAACAGAACGACCAGTTTAACACAAACTGAGCAGCTCGAGGGCCCGGTAGGTTGCACTTGCCTATTTCATCCACAGCTCCTTTTACTTTCCTTTCTCTGCACGTTTTTCGCTCAACTGGGAATTTTAATCTCTGAGCTAAATTTGCATATTTCACACTCAGGTGACATCACCCTGCCACGGTCAGCCATTATAAATGTTGCATGTCACTGTTTTTTGTTGATCAGCATCGGGCCAGTCAGACGTAGCAAGATGATTTCACAAGCTCATCTCATCTGGCTGCTGGTGCTCTGCATTCAGGGTAAGAATCAAGTGAAGGGGGGCTGCATCATTTAAGTCCCAATGATCTATGGAAAAATTACAGAGATCTAGAAATATTGTATATTGATACATAAGCAGTCCTCAGTTCATGGCAGTAACTTCTGAAACGATGGCTCCTAATTGCAACTAAAAGGGAAAAGAGGTCTGAGAAAAATACACACAATTAAAAACAACTTGGAATGAAAAAAAATCAACAGTTCAAACATAATGTTCGCGTCATTCTCAAAGATGACTTATGACTGGACTCTTTATAAAGACAAAATATTGTATTTTGTTTAACTATACTATTGATTTTATATATACACATATGATTATATATACTCATGCTATACATGCAGATTAGAGAGATAGACTATACATGTACATACTAATTTATATTCTGTTTATTCATTCAGACTCCAGTGGGCAGATTGTGATGACTCAGACTCCAGAATCCTTGGCAGTGACTCCTGGAGACACAGTCACCATCCACTGCAAAGCCAGTTCAAGCCTGACTAGTGGTAGCACTAACTACTTAGCCTGGTATCAACAGAAATCAGGACAAGCTCCGAAGCTCCTTGTCTATTATGCTTCTACCCTGCAATCTGGGGTTCCAGCCCGGTTCAGTGGCAGTGGGTCTGGCACTGATTTCACTCTCAAAATCAGCAGCGTAGAAGCTGAAGATGCTGGAGATTATTATTGTCAACAAGGCAAGAGCTTACCTCTCACAGTGATACAGGCCAGTACAAAAACCTGCTGGTGCCGTTCAGTTCAGTGTCACAGCTGCTTCCTCAGTGTTCACGAGATCAGTGCAACTGCCAGGCCTGATGCAGGGGTGGAGATTTGGTCAGCACATGAATACTTTGCTGCCTGGGCTTCAGACACGGCTGTTCTCCCACGCCTCCCCAGCTTGCAGCACAAATAGGAATAAGTTCATGGCCCACATCATTTTTTTCCCAAATATCAGAGGTTTTACCTCACCTGAACATTTTCCTCCAGGGTAAAAGATTTTGTTTCCAATACCCAAACAATCTCTCTCACTCACTGCCCGATAAACACGTGGGGGGGAGTGGAGGGCAGCACTTTTTAAATAAAAACAGACATGGTCAGCCCAGGGAGTTATGAGCAGTGCTGCCACATCAGGGGACAGAATTGAGAGGTTGAGTGCCGGGGGCTCTGGGGGCTGGGAAGGCTGCAGAGGCAGCGAAGGAACAAGTCACGGCACCCCCTCGCCACCCAATGTGGTGGAGACATGGCATGACACCGACAGGCTGTGTTAGAAGCTGCATTCAGCACTCTGAGCCCCGGCTCCCCACCCCGGCCCTGTGCCTCCCCATCTCCTGCAGCTAGGAGGGGGGCAGACCATCGGCAAAGACCAATTCCACACACTGTCTAGCTGCACTTGTGCTGACACCTCGGTGTAAACGAGGAGACACAGGGATTAGCACGTAAAACCTGATCCAAAAACCCACTGAAGTCAGTGGAGAGACTCCTACTAACGAAAGTGGGCTTTAGATCAAGCCTTAATTGGCCTCCTCAGGGTTCACCCGTGTTTGCTGAGAGCCTGAACACACACTCACAAGCAATCCTCCATATCCTTTCTCGGTCAGAAAGAATACAGCATAGCGTTGTTGTGAGGCCATCTCTAGTGTCACAGTGCTACTAACGGGGACCTATACGTGAGTTATGAGCTGAGAACATTTACTCCCAGTCAACCTGACAAGTGTCATTTCAATCCGTAGTGAGGGAGCTGCCCAGGGCCTGTGAGGTTGAACTTGCCTCTTTGAGCTGCCCAGGGCCCCTTCCTTTTTTGTGCATGTGTAACAAGGACATGAATTTTCATCTGACCCCGATTTGCATATTCCCACCCCCAAGTGATATTTCCCCACTCTTGTGAGCCGTTATAAATGTGCTCTCTAGGTTGTTATGGTTTGTTGATCAGAATCCGGCCAGTCAGACATATCAAGATGATCTCTCAGGCTCAGCTCATCTGGCTGTTAGTGCTCTGGATCCAGGGTAAGAATCAATCAAAGGGGAACTGTCTGAATTAAAGTTATTGTTTATTATTTGCACTGCAGTAGAACCAAGATGAACTAATCGGGAATCAGGGCACCTTTGTTCTAGGCAATTTACAGACATATAATGAAAAGATGGTCTGTGTCCTAAAGAGATTACAGATTGATCCAATAAAAAAAACTGTTTAAATCTAGAGAGGCTGAATATCAAACAAAACTCTTTCATCAGAGAGTGTCACTAACTTCAGAGAACGTTTCTCTTATTTAAACTGCCGTTAAAAAAAAACCACATATGAGAAAGCTGTGAGTAATAGAGAAAGGGATTTAGAAGGAAAGAGTTTAATCTTTAATATCATGGCCAGGTGATGAGCTACAGTAATTACATGAAGATGCCAATGGGAATCTTGAAACAGCCACAGTACGGTCCAGTTTGACTGACAATGTATTCAATTACATTTTATTCTTAAATCCAGACTCAAGCGGGGACATTGTGATGACCCAGACTCCAGAATCCCTGTCAGTGTCTCCAGGAGAGAAAGTCACCATCAGCTGCAAAGCCAGTTCAAGCCTCACTTACTCAGGCAGTGACTACTTAGCCTGGTACCAGCAGAAAATGGGACAAGCTCCGAAGCTCCTTATCTATCTTGCTTCCACCCGTGACTCTGGGATCCCAGACCGGTTCAGCGGCAGTGGGTCTGGAACCGATTTCACTCTCACAATCAGCAGAGTTGAAGTTGAAGATGCTGGAGATTATTATTGTCAGCAGCATGTCAGAACCCCTCTCACACAGTGATACAGACCAGTACAAAAACCTCCATCCTGTTCCTTTCAGTGTAACAGCTGCTTCCTATACCTAGTGTAACTGCTACACTAGCCTTCAGTGTTTGAAAATTCTTCAGCACCACACCGAGTCCTTCTGCTCCCCCTGCTGAACTGTCTCTCACACTGCTGACTCTTTCCCAAGAACAGTGTCCCATTTGTAGTACGACTGTTGACCCAGTGCCAAGCAGCAGCCAGTGTTCCCACCTTGCAGGGCAGCTTCTCGGTGGAGGGAAAAAAAATCAGTGATGTGGAGTCTGAGTATCCGAATCATAACTTCTTATATTCACACATACACACCAGACCGGGGAGAGGGGCAGTTACAAGCAGGACGCACGGAAACCCTTCTCTCAGGAATCTACCCCAACACCAGTGTCCAGTTCCTAGTTTGCAAATCTGCTTCAAAACTTTACTCTAATCAGACACCAAGGTGGAGAAACTCTCCTGCTCCCTTTCCTCACAACCCTGCATAACCAAAACCACCACCACAGAATGTCTTCCCAAAACTACATATTCACTCACACAAAGAAAAACAACTTGAACGAATATGTATAACAGTGCCAACTGGTGACTCTCCCATAATGCTAAGACAGTCCATATTACCAGTGGCTCTCAACCTTTCCAGTCCACTGTACCCCTTTCAGGAGTCTGATTTGTCTTGTGTACCCCCAAGTTTCACCTCACTTAAAGACTACTTGCTTAGAAAATCAGACATAAAAATGCTAAAGTGTCACAGCGTACTATTGCTGAAAAATTGCTTACGGTCTTATTTTTACCACATAATTATTAAAAAAATCAATTGGAATATACATATTTTATTTACATTTCAGTGCGTAGTGTTGAAAACCACTGCAGTATACTATTCAGCCAGACAAGTTTGCCATTAAAGACATTTCTTTCCATAGAGAAATGTTTTTTCGTAGAAGCTGAATTGGGGCCATTTTTTCCTGCTCCAACTATCTCTTTGCCTGATTCCCCAGAACAGTTCTTTTCTTGTTGTCCTGTAAAACCTGTCTGAGCCATTCAGGACTAAACCAGAGACAGCCCACTCAGTGTTTTATTGGCAGTACCAGCACGTGGAGAGGCTTGGAATAGAAGACAGGAGCTATTGGCTGCACCCAGCCTTCCTTGGATGGAGGGAAGATCACAGCAACCTGGGGATTTTGAGGGAGAAACTGGAGAGTTGTCAGGTTCACAAGTGAGCCAACATAGGAAGAAACAACAATGTATCTCCTCCTTTGTGTAAGGGCGTTTGACATACTTTCAGGGCTGGGGACAACGGTGGGGGCTTGAAGATTCATCTGGTTTTACTCAAGCTGGTACTGAGCAGTGGAGGTGTTGGCAGCTTTGCTCAGGTCTCCTGCCATCGAGCCCCATCCAACTGCACCGTCAGCATCCAGATCCCTGCTGAGAGGACAGGGACACTGACAGGCTCTAGTGGGAACCTGCTAACTGCATCATGTGGCTGTTCTGCAGACCCGTCTGCTAGTCAAAGGGCCAGGCCATCCCCACCTCTGACTTTCAGCAACCAAACACATCCAACACCACAGCACCAACACTGCAGGCCCAGTCCTGCTCTGGATTACTTGGTTGCCATTCCTGAGTGACTTACCTCAGATTTCATAGAATCATAGATGATTAAGGTTGGAAGGGATCTCAGGAGGTCATCTAGTCCAACCCCCTGCTCAAAGCAGGACCAACCCCAACTAAATCATCCCAGCCAGGACTTTTTCAAGCTGCATTTTAAAAACCTCTAAAGATGGAGATTCCACCACCTCCCTAGGTAACCCATTCCAGTGCTTTACCACCCTCCTAGTAAAATTTTTTTTTCCTAATATCCAACCTAGACTTCCCCCATGGCAACTTGAGACCATTGCTCCTAGTTCTGCCATCTACTATCACTGAGAACAGCCTAGTTCCATCCTCCTTGGAACCCCTTTTCAAGTAGTTAAAGGCTGCTATCAAATCCCCCCTCATTCTTCTCTTCTGCAGACTAAACAAGTCTAGTTCCTCAGCCTCTCCTTGTAAGTCATGCGCTCCAGCCCTCTAATCATTTTTGTTGCCCTCCACTGGACTCTCTCCAATTTGTCCACATCCTTTCAATTATGGGAAGTCCAAAACTGGACACAATACTCTAAATGTGGCCTCACCAGTGCTGAATAGAGGGGAATAATCACTTCCCTTGATCTGCTGGCAATGCTCCTACTAATGCAGCCCAATATGCCATTAGCCTTCTTGGCAATAATTAATATGCTAGCCTATCAAATAAAGACACCCCAATATTATGAGGGTGAGGAAGTTGGATATGGACTGGGCAGGCTGGGTATCTGAATGAATATTCATGGTGGTACTTGTTACCCAGGGTCTTAAATCCAAAGCAGTAGTAATTTAACTGTTTACTCCAAGCGGTGTCAGGAATAAATCAATCACAGTGCTTCTGGCCGAGGAAAGATTGACACAAATAAATATACTCTTATCTAAAACTACTATTTATTAGATTTAAGCACAAACAAACCTAAGTGACAGGTTTAGACTATCCCAAATGTTCTATAATCCGTAATCTGAGATTCTATCAAGTGAATTGGGCCTCACAGTCTTTTTCAGCGTCACAGCAATCTCCAGGATATGCTAGAACTAAATCACAGTGTTGGTTTAAGGGATTGTAACACAGTTCGATTCACCACCTTGGCACCTCCTGCCGGCTATCTGGGGAATCAGCTCTCAGCTAGGCAAAGGCCTCTCTCTGCAGCGTCTCATCCTCCATCCTCACTCCGCTGGACCCTCCTTCTCATGACTCGTCCCTCCGGCTGAGTCACAATCCACATCCCCGCTCCCCCTTCTGGGGGATCCTGCAGTCCATTCCAGTCACTTCCCACTGTGGCCACCACAGTCCTGCCACCATTCCAATGGTGATTGGGGAAGTAGAGGGGACCTGGCCCATCCACTACTCTGGGTCCTGGCCCAGGGATCCCATGTATGGGGCAGCCCTTTTGCTGCATCTCCGCACAACTCCTCTGTGGGTTTCCAGGTGCCACTTCCCCACAGGCCCAGTACCTTCTCCACCCTTGCTTCGGTGCATTTGGCTGCCAGCCAGTGCTCTGTCCAGGGTGCTGACAGTCCTCCCCCTTTGAGTTCCTGCTCTGCTCTACAGCTCCCTTTTATACCAGCCTCCTGGACCCTGATTGGCTGTCACACAGCCCCTTCCGATTGGCTACCTATCATGCAGCTTCTCCAAGGGCCCTCATAACCCTTTCCAGGCCAGTGAGGGGCAGGCACCCCGTCACAGACATCTTCCCCTTTCATTGACTGTTCTCTATCTCCAGTTCCTTGGTCTGGTCTTTCAGCAGGTTAATTAACAATTTGGAGATATTATAAAGTTATTCTTGAACATATTTATTCCTTTCTAGAGAATATTATTCATTTGATCCAGAAATAGCAGAGAAACAGCACCTTTCAAAATATGCTGGTTTAAATTTGCATAAATCCTTTAATATTTTATAAGCAGAGGGACAGAGGGGAAACCCCAGGAAAGAAAAAAATTGTGTGTAAAAATAACACAACTGCTCAAAAATCCCAAACTCTGCCCACAACTACATATAAACGTGTGGTACATTTTCCAGCGATATACAAACATGCCAACAGGCAAAGCTAGTGTCTTTTAAAGTCTGCCCAGGCAACAACGTTAGTCCATTGAGTTTCCATGTCCCTCCCTCATGTTGTGCCGTCATGCTGCTTTTCCTGGTTCAAGGCAGCAAAATTCATCCATGCGCACTGGGACGTGACAGACTCCCTCATTAAAGAAGACGATGCAATCACCTCAAAGAAGGCAATGAAGCTACACCCGGTGGTCAAGGACAGTGGAAACCAGCAAGAACTGTATTGCAAGTTACCAAAAATAAAAAGAAAAGTTAAAAATCCACAGGGTTCATTTGCAAATGGAAACAAAGGCACCCTGATACGTCACATTGATATGCTCCTTATCCGTGATTCACATGTTGTTACTGATGTAGGTAATGCCTTTAAAAAGTAGAATTCAAATCAGAGGGCTCCAAAAAGCAAGTCCTCTCATCTGCAATACATACTTTTACATCAAAAATTTCAAAGTAAACTTAAGACAACCATATCCTGCAATGAACCCCATGGACTCTATGATCAAGATTTCTTCTTGCTGACTATAAAGTGTTTGATCCATTTGTCAAGATTCAGGTGTCACACAATTTCAGCAACTACAAAAAATAGTATTTTTATCTTGCAAGACAGAAGATTTCAAGTGTGATTTTGACTTGTACATGACACGTGATGTGCCCTCAGATGACAGCGTAACAGCCCTTGAACGTGGAGACATGAATCCCAGTCGTTTCCTGTCCGGTCCAGTGCAGCATTACCTGCACTTGCAATTCCAGTAACGTCCCAGTCTATGGAAAGATCAGTCTGTTCCAAAAAGTACAAGACAAATGTTGCATGCGCCTCTTGCAAAACCAACTTGAGAAGCTCAGCGTTTTGCGCTAAAATTAGAAATAAGCTCAAATTTGGAGAACTTTTGAAATCTGGAATTATCTGCTGGCTCTAGCAAGTAATGACACATTCCAGTACCTGTAACAAAAGGCCTGACGTTGTTGGGTTTTTTTTTTCTGTTCAAATCTCCTTCCTGTGGGAACTGAAGACTTTATTATGGGCAAAATTCTGTGATTTAGACTTCCAGATTAGGCTTGTTAAAAACAAATCTTGAACTTTTATTCTCTGACACTCCCTTAATTTCCCCCAACTGTGAACATTCAAATTGATAAAAATACAAAAGGTTTAAAACCCATCATTTCACGCAATCAAGAAAATTAAAGTGAAAAATAAACACTGCTTACATTTTTTTTTTTTTTAAAAAAGATACTATCCATTGAAATTACAAAAAAAAAAAACCCCAAAACCATGAATTCTGCCAAGCCTAAGTATAGCCTTCTTTCTCAATTGTGGCCTTCTGGGCATCCAGCAAAGTGTTCTTAAACAGCTCCCAATTAACAGTCAAAAGTTCACATTTCTGCCTTTGTACTTACAACAGGGACTGATTCCAGGTGAGATTCATAAAGAAAAGTTAGATGCAAAGAACTGCCTTCACATAACATGATGTTTAAGAAATACTGTGTTTAAGAATTTGGTTGGTCAACTCTCAGGAAATTGTAGATCAAGGTTCTCATTACATTTACAGACATTACAATAGGGTCTCTGAGGTGAGAGCTAAGATAAAGGAGCAAGAAATTAACTGTCACTGATCAAAGAGATGACTGTGCTGATGTTATGTGTAGAAGGAGATTTCCAGTACAATGGTGAAACTTTTTTGTATTGTGATTGCCCACGTAGAGTTATGTTTGAGTCAAGTGTGTTAGAATCAATGTCTTAACCATCCAACAGCTGAGTGAAGGGCATTGTGCAAGTTCATGAGGGAACCAAGCAACCTTTGCTTATGGAAGCAGCCTGAAGTACATGATATAGATCTTCAAAATGGCCACAGCAGCAAAGGGAAGAGTGACAAGGCCCCACTTACAGCCATTTGCAGCACATCTTATCATGCTACAGCCGAAGTGATTGAGCTTTGCCCACAGCGTGGAAGCTCAAAACCAGAGGGCTGACTGTTGGCTCTGTCACGAGACAGACACTGGCTATGTTTGACTGAAGCTTGCTCTTGCCACCTAGTGCACCATTTGGGGCTGACATCGCAGTTCTTTAAAGAAATGGTCTGAACGGGGTGCCTTGAGCTAAGATGGTAGATCAGTGGATTAAACTCATCTTTAAACAGAGGTAGATGAGGCACGTCTTGCACCTTAAGGAGCAGATTCTGTAAACATCTCTCAAACTCTGCCATCTGTGTGGGAGATTTTTAATAGCCACTACACCACCTGGTGATGCAGAGCATCACATTAAAAGGGAGCTGAACGTTTGTACTCAACTTCGCCGCCTGGCAGTCACCTCAGCCAGGGAAACGACAGGGAACTTTTCATTCTGCCAAATGGAAGTAAGACTACTCCCCTGTCCTCCTCTGACCACCAGCATAGGCCAACATACACTTCAAGCGGTGAGCAGTGTACTGAAAAGCTTCACACATAGTCAACATTGTCCCACTCTAACCAAAATTGGAGTTTGGGAGCACCAATAAAGACCCTCGCTGGAACGATCAGGAAGCAAATAGGCCCGATTTTACACAAGCCATTGACTGCTACATCACTTGTATCCCACACAACACCCCTACTGAAGATAGTGATACTGACTGACACTCGAGCAATAACTGAGCTGTGGGCACTTATTCACACTCAGCGATGGCAAATGCCATTTCAGCACAAGTGGGGGAGTTCCCAAGGCCCAGTGTGTTCAATTTGTCTCTGTCCCTTTTTTGAGTAAATTTTGTATCAGCAGTAAATTTTCTCCTCTGACCAGAACATGCATATTTCACACCCAAGTGATATTCCCCTGCTGCTCTGAGCCATTATAACATGTTCCCTGCCACTCATGATGGTTTGCTGATCAGCATCGGGCCAGTCAAAAGTATCCAGATCATCCCACAGGCTCAACTCATCTGGCTATTGGTGCCCTGCATCCAGAGTAGGGATCAAAACAAGAAGGAACTGGCTTAATATAAAGTAAAATCATCCTTTCATTTCTCCTCAAGAGATTTACTAAATTAGTACATTAAACGCTGAAGAATCCTCAGAGAGTTGCACTAACTACGGAGTGTCTTTTCCACATTTTGACTGAAATTAAGAGGAAAACCGTATTTGAAAACCAGAGTCTTGATCCAAAGCCCACTGTAGTGAAGTGAACCTTTCAGAGGGGTCAGTGGGTTTTGACTCAGGCCCTATACGAGTAATGAAAAATGGATTAGAATGGAAAAGCCACTTCAAGCCTCACAGTCGGGAGATGAACTATCATAACTATGGAAAAGATGCACATGGGAATATTTTCAAAGATACAATGCCCTGTAGTTTGATTGAAATATATTAAAATATATGCTATTAACATTTATTTTGCCCACTCAGACTCCTGGAGACAGAGTCTCTATTAATGCAAAGCCAGTTCAAGTCTCAGTAATATTTTAATCATTCCTGGTTTTGTCTGGTACCAACAGAAATCTGAACAAGCTCCTCAATTTCTAATCTACATGCTACCTCTCTGCAAACTGGAGTCCCAGCCCAGGTCAGGGGCAGTGGGTCTGGAAGAGATTTCAGTCTCACCATCAGCAGGTTGACCCTGACGAGGCTGGAGATTATTACGGCCCGCACGGCTTCGCTACCCCACACACAGCGATACAGCCCCGTACACAAGCCTGCCTGTGCTCTTCAGTTCAGAGTCACAGCTGCTTCCTAAATAGTCCCTTGATCAGTGCAACTGCCACACTTAATACCGAGAGGTTTGCTCAGAGGTTTGGTTACTACAGAAACATTTTGCTGGGTGGGCCACAGATGCTGCTGTTCTCCCTCGGCTCCCAGCCCGCAGCACAAAAAGGAATGAGTACACGGCCCAGATGATTTTCTTTCCAGATGTCAGGGATTCTACCTCCCCTGAACTCGGTGCCTGTTCTCCCCCCACCAACCTCCCAGGTAAATCATTTTGTTCCCAAAACCCAAACAATTATTCTCACTCACTGCCCTATAAACGCTGCCTGGGCATTTCAGAATTGAAACAGACACATGCTTTATGGGCAGCGCTGCTGTGTGTGGAATAAAGTCATGAGCTCCGGGGCTGTCAGGGGCCAGGAAAGCTGCAGAGGCAGCAAAGGAACACCTGACTGTGCTCATCTCACCCCCGTCACCAGCAGCCCTGGTGGACACATAACATGACATGGACAGGCTGCGTATTAAGCTGCAGGCAGCCCTCCTCTGCTACTGGGAAGAGAGGCATGAGAACACAGAGCCTGTGAGAGATTGGACAGAGCAGGAAATGGGCCTTTTTGTTGAGAAACAACGTGAATAGCAATTTTAGTCCATATTACGGAGGAAAGGCCCACGGGGTCAGGTGAGATACATGGGGAAAGGGTCCGGTCCCCTTTTTACTGGGACTGTCAGTAAAATCCAGTGGGAACCTGCTAAATGTGCCAGGTGGTCACTCAGAAGAAACATTTCTTCTCATCACAGTTCAAGTCTTTCTCCGACTCTGTGACTTTCAGCTCCCACAGGAATAAAGGCTCTGGGACCTACAGCCATGGGCTCAGACACTGCAGCTGAGAATGACATCACCGCAGTGTCTGCTGGAGTTTTGCACTAGTGTTCTTTTATAAGGATGCTTGTTCTCCGTTCCCCAAGTCTGGTCTCTGTCTCTCTTACCCTGGAGAGGTTTCCCTTCAGCAGCCAATTAACCTTCTGGGCAAAAACAAGATTGTTTCAAGACATTGCTTCCTTTATATCCTGGTGTATGGGTTTGCAGGTAGAGGGGGGGTGGGAGGCAGGGACTGGGGCCCTGAGGATCGTTTGGCTTTACAGAAACAGTACTGAGCCCTAGACTGCTGGCTGCTTTCCTGGAGCTTCAGTCCAGTGAGTTCCACTGACTGGACTCTGGGCAGAAAGGTGCCAAAGATAAGTGGTGCACAATCCCTGTGTGTAAACACTAAGTATTTTGGGGTTTTAAGCATGACTTGATTGGTACATAGGTCTCGCGCTGGCTGCCTGCATAGGAGCGTATCAAATCCGGTAGAGAATTAACTCTGATGCACAGGTTGGATACCCAGCTAACAGCTAGATTCTTTCTAAGGGCTCTACGCACACACACAAAGGCTGTAGCCTCTTTTAGCTGCAGGCTCTGTACTGCGGCCCAGAGGATGTACAGTTACACAGATTTTGCATAGTTTCTGCTTCACAGATTTTGACTGGACAGTTTTGCATATTTCCACACTGCATGACAGTCCCCTGCACATCGAAGCGGATACATGTGGTACAGTTTAACACTGTGTTGCTCAGATCAGGCGCCGTCACTCTAGATGCATCACAAAGACCTCTCAGGCCTACACTGTCAACTGTTGCTGGCACAGCAATGTCGGTCCTGGATGTGATTTGTGACCGACATAAGTGTGCTGGCAAAAGCCTCCACGATAGATGCAATTTATATCAGCAAAGCTGCACTGTTACTTGTGTAGCTTGATTCACTCGTGGGGGCTGGAATAAGATATACTAGCTAAAGAGTGGTTTTGCTGATAAGAGCTTCATCCACACTAGGAACACTTTTCCAGTATAGCTAAAACAGAAAAGCACTCCCGGAGGCCTGGCCTCAACCTCTGTTTCTTCAGCTCCTTGTGCTCTGGATTCAGGCTAAGAGGAGCAACAGGGGACAGACTGAATTAACGAATACAATTAAAGTGCTAGTACTTTCCGTATCAAACGGACAATAAAGCTTAAACCCAGTCACAAAATATATAGACATGACTGCAATTGAGGGGATTAAGTGCATATTTCAAGTCAAGCGTAGAAAGAGTGTCCTTCTGTTCACTAAAACTTGTCGTTCCTCATCCATGTTATCCTGATTTATTTATTTTAATTGTATCCCCCAGCCAGACTCTACGGGGCAGATTGTGATGACTGAGACTCCAGAATCCCTCTCAGCATCTCCAGGAGAACAAGTCATTATCAACAGCAAAACCAATTCCAGTGTTTATAGCTCAATGGCGAGGTACCAACACAAACATGGACAATCTCCTAAGTATCTTATCTACAGCACTCTCTCCAGTCCTTCTGTGGTCCTAGACCAGTTCATTGGCAGTGGGTCAGGCAACCGCTTCACTCACAATCAGCCAGCTGAAGCTGAATACTGGAGATTATTGCTAGCAATATGCTCACAACTGTCAGGCAATGATACAGCCCAGCAGAAAAAGCTCTTTGCTCTGTTCCTCTAGGAAAGAGCTGCTTCCTGTGCAGGATAGCCATAGCGTAACTTCTTTCCTCTCAGAAGGTAAATGGGGTCTGTCAGATTTCAGGCTCCCTACCCTGCAGAGTATTGATCACCCACCGTTTCTAGAGCCCTCCTGTGCGACACAGCAGAAACGAGACTAGACAGGGCGAGTCAGCCCTTCATGTGTCAGTCTCTGCTAACGTATCGTGTTGGTTCTGTATAGCCATTCAGATACGATCCCAGCATCTTCTCCCTCAGCTTTCAAAGTAAAATGAGATAGAGAGCAGGAGCACACCACCTACATCAGTGGAAGTCATAGAATGGCCGCCCCCCCTTACAAATTCAACCTAGCCAACTGTCCTTGCTTCCATTTTAGGCCCTGTCTACACTATGGGGAGAATGTGTCTTTAAAATATGAAAGCTAACCCGTGATAGCTAACTCGTTTTAAAAATACTAGTGTAGACAGAGTACATTGTAGTTCTAGCACGTTAGCCAGTCAGACCCGTCAATATGAAATCATCAGTTCAGTTCCTCTGGCTGTTAGAACTCTGGATCCGGGATAAGAATTAAACCAACATGGGATGGGGTGAATTAAAAGTGTAATTGGCTTTCTAAGAAAAATAACAATTTCAGAGATAGCATCTATCAAATTCTAAATATTCCTCCCAGTTACACTGATTTCTGATGAACTTTGTCTCATTGAAAATTGCAAAAAAAAGGGAGAAAGAACATTTTAAAGAAATAAGGGCCGGATCCAAAACCCAAGAAATTCAGTGGGAGTCTTTCCACTGACCTCTGTTCATGCTGGATCAGCCCCAAAATAAGCAAATGAAAGAGCATTCTCAAACTGAACATCAGCATCACAGGCGGATGACAGGCTATCGTCATTATGTCAAGATGCACGTGGGAATAGTTATAAAAGCAAAACACTATTTGGAGGGACACTCACATTCATACTGACTAATATTTGATTCAAAAATTCAGATTCCAGCAGGGACATTGTGATGACTCAGACTCCAGAATCCATGTCAGTGTCTCTAGGAGATACAGTCACTATCGACTGCAAAGTCATTACAAATTTCAAACCTCACAAGGAGCAGTAGAATGAATGAATTTTAACCTGGTACCATTTTAACCTGGTACTGAAATCCGGACAAGCTACTAACCTCCTTATCCGTTGTGCTTCCACACTGCAATCCCGACCCAGGTCAGTGCAGTGCATCTGAAGCTGACTTGACTCTCCCATCAGTCCTGAGCTTTAATGTTGGCAGATGTCCAAACAATCTGAAAGTTTTGCGAATTAAACCGTAAACTTTCCTCAGAGAGCTACATTAATGTGTGAATGTTCACATATCATTCCAGAGAAATAATAAAAAATAATTTTCTGAGCAGCTGGATAGAAGGTTTTAGACAGAAAGATCTTTCTTCAGTGTAACATTAGCATCACTCCTGGCTACATGGTATAATGCACATGAAATCACGCATGAAACAACATTGTTCATCATGATTGCTCTCACAGCTTTGTTTGTAATTTCAAACATGCTACCAGTCTTAATCTCGTCTTGCAGGTAACAAATCAGTGCATCCCAGTTCCAAACTTCACCACAGACATGTCTCTGTAGCGTCCTGTCTCTCTCTCACTGAACCCTCACAGAAATTATCAGGTTCACTGCCTCCAAAGAGACGGTCATCAGCTTGTTGGGTCAGCTGAGGATTCACTCTATGCTTCAATGTAACAGCACTGAGAGGTTTGTAGTAAAACTAAAAATTAGATTTTTAACAAAAAAACAGATTTACATAATACTAAGCAAGAGGAAAAGAGACAGGTATGGTTACAAACAAAACACAAAACAAAAAACATGCTTTCTACTGCTGAAAACTTAATTCTACCAATTTACATTTTTGCCTAAAACAGTTTCTCACTTACACCAAGTTATCAGCAGCTCGAAACTTCAGGCCAAGATGATTCACCAGTCCCAGGCTCAGAGGGTGTTCCTTATGTCCTTATGTCCCCTAAATGCTGGATCACTAAAATGTCTGTTTGCTCCCCCTTATATTTTCCAAAGTCTTTTTCTCTTTGTCTCAAGAGGCAGCAAGACTTGTGTGGGGGAGGGGACATGCTCGGACCCGCTGGTGCGCTCACAGAATTGCTGTTGTTCGTTAGCTTGATTGCTTTGTTTACCACCTTAAATGTACATTATTTCACTGTCCTCTGCCTGTAATCAAGCTGGTCAAACAGCTGAATCCACATTCCTTTTTCTAGAGTAAGTCTTGTTTATGCACTACCTCCCAAACACGTTTGGGAACATATTTCCAGCACACATCTCTAACTCTTTGTATTCAACCCATACACACATCACGCAATGATTGTGGGTACCAGTGCATCACCAGTTTACATATGATACCTTACATGACACCTTTTGGATATATATTATGACAACAATGTGTCGGAGGAAATGAGTGTGAAAGTCCTGACATGAGCTACAGTATAGTGAGCCTTCTGCCGGTTGGCACGGATGGGCTCCTAAAGTCACACTAGCCAGCTGTGCTCCTACGGGCCATGTGGACCCTGCTGACACACAATACCACTTTATTCATGCTCTTTGATTAGGTCCCATATTAAAGAAGACTACATCAATGTGCTCTAATGAATTGTTCAGAGCATCAACAGAGTCCACAGGGACAGTTAGAGGATAGCAGGTAGATTCACACCCAAGTGTGCCGCTAACTCAATCTTCATGTGGATAAGCCCAAAGAAATTTTAGACAAAAGGCAACATTTCAAATCAGGCTTGTTTTGAATGACCTGCATCTCACTGACAAGTTGAGGAACATCCTTCACACTTTGTAGAAACTTTCCCCTTAGCCTTAAAAGGGAATCTGGCAATTTTCAAAGCAAATTCATTTTCCAAGGCCAACCAAAAAATAAACAAACAAACAAACAAAAACACTACAGCAACTAACAAAAGGCTTTAGAACAGAAATTGCTTACAACCTGAATCATGAAGAGGTACAGTCTCTCCATAATAAACAACATGCTAGTCTTTTCTATTAGGATAGGCAAAAATAAACTGGAAGGCTGTGGACTGCATGAGGTAGGTTACAGATAAGAAACTGATCTTGGCCCTGGCTTTCTTGTTTGTACGGGTTCATTCCTTTCACTGCCAGTATAAAAATACTAGACCAATAGTTCCAATTCTACAGCTTACATTAGCATCACAGCAGTGTTTTGGACCATTACTGTACTGTTGTTTTGTAAGGGCACGATTTTCCCCTTTTACTTAGTCAATACACTGGGTTGGTTACTGTCAATACATTTTATTACAGAAATTACATTGTTCAAACAAATAAAAGACATTCATAAATCAGAAGTGTATTCGCTTTCCAAACCTGGTCTTTTAATAGGTCATTTAATCTTTGAGGGCATTAAAAAGTGAAAGTAACACATTTCTTCCACTATAAAGTGTCATTATTGAAAGGTATGTTTTAGTGGGGCTAGGAGTATTTGGCTTGTTTGTGCACAATATACAGTATTTCCTTGCAATGAGCTTTCTCCCTCTATACTTTGCATTCAGGGACTGTGATGTCCCACAGGAGTGCTTAAACCTAGGTAAGATGAACTAAAGCTAGAACTCCTGAAAGACAGAAGAACTATGTTGCCAATGCTGTTGATGGTGAGGGACGCGGAGGGTTAGCCATATCCTAGAGGTCTATGCTGGATTATGCCATTATGAAGGAAACTCTCAAACAGCACAAGGCTGCAGGAGCACAAAGCATCTACAACTGCCACTAACCTGGGGAGCTGTACAGAGCAGCACAGCACAAATTATAGATGATATTGCCAGGGAGCTTCTGTGTAAGGTAGCCAGAGACAGTTCTGACTCTCTCTCTCTGAGTCCATAAAACAACTTAAAGTTACCTAACCACAGAAGGAATCCCAAAAGATGGTAGCAGCAGCAGAACCATTTGCTCCAGATGCATCTCTGACACCTTTATAATCTCATTGTCATCAGTGGCGGTTGCAGAGGTCGGGAGCTCTGTATGGTCCTGGTGCTGCGGCAAGGCACAGGGAAGGAAAATTAACAAGACGGCTGCTTTGTTTGCCTAGCCTCTTGAAACAAGAAGCGGCACTTCCACACAATTTACACCAGATGGCCACATTCACCCACCTTTGCCATGGGACACGCTGGAAGTTCCATGATTTTTAAAATGAGGCCAAATATTTTAGGTGCTGAAATGCAGAGTTTGGAGTCTACCTTTAAGTCTGCAAGAATTAAAATCATGGTCTAGTCATGCAATCTTACATAGAACATGGGCAGCACTGCCACAGGGTTCACAACCTATTAAATGGGATATCAGCCTATTCCTGTACACTACGATGATCTCTGGGATTTAAATGGCAGAAACAGGAGATAAAGAGCTAAAGATCCCACATCTCTGTGCATTATTATAGCATCTGAGGTGATGATGAGTAAACCCAGTGGGGATGAGAGAGGTTAGCTCCCTGCATAGATCCCTTAGTCCCGACCCCTAATCAACAGCACTGAATTCATCTTGGTGACACTATTCCTAGTATAATGATTCTGAAGCCATTAAATGTAAACCAGCAGCCAAGCAATACTGAGGAGCTGAGAATATTTATTTCCATTCAACCCTTACAAATGCTATTTCAACACACAGTGAGGGACAGGAACTGTAACTTAGTATGGGGTTGTTCAGCACCCAACAAAACTGGGTCCTGATCCAGACAGAGACCACCTCTGGGTACCATTATCACTATAAACAGAATGACCAGTTTATCACAAACTGAGGAGCCCAAAGGCCCAGGAAGTTGCACTTGCCTATTTCATCCACAGCTCCTTTTACTTTCCTTTCTCTGCATGTTTTTCGCTCAACTGGGAATTTTAATCTCTGAGCTAAATTTGCATATTTCACACTCAGGTGACATCACCCTGCCACTGTCAGCCATTATAAATGTTGCATGTCACTGTTATTTGTTGATCAGCATCGGGCCAGTCAGACGTAGCAAGATGATTTCACAAGCTCATCTCATCTGGCTACTGGTGCTCTGGATTCAGGGTAAGAATCAAATGAAGGGGGGCTGGATCATTTAAGCCACAATGATCTATGGAAAAATTTCAGAGATCTAGACATATTGTATATTGATACATAAGCAGTCCTCAGTTCATGGCAGTAACTTCTGAAACGATTGCTACTAATTGCAACTAAAAGGGAGAAGAGGTCTGAGAAAAATACACACAATTAAAAACAACTTGGAATGAAAAAAAACAGTTCAAACATAATGTTTGCATCAGTCTCAAAGATGACTTATGACTGGACTTTCTATAAAGACAAAATATTGTATTTTGATTAACTATACTATTGATTTTATATATATGTGTATGATTATATATACTCATGCTATACATGCAGATTAGAGAGATAGACTATGCATGTACATATTAATTTATATTCTGTTTGTTAATTCAGACTCCAGTGGGCAGATTGTGATGACTCAGACTCCAGAATCCCTGGCAGTGTCTCCTGGAGACACAGTCACCATCCACTGCAAAGCCAGTTCAAGCCTCACTACTGGTAGCTATAACTACTTAGCCTGGTATCAACAGAAATCAGGACAAGCTCCGAAGCTCCTTGTCTATGGTGCTTCTAACCTGCAATCCGGGGTTCCAGCCCGGTTCAGCGGCAGTGGGTCCGGCACCGATTTCACTCTCAAAATCAGCAGGGTGGAACCTGAAGATGCCGGAGATTATTACTGTCAGAAAACGTATCCTGCTCCTCTCACAGTGATACAGGCCAGTACAAAAACCCGCTAGTGCCATTCAGTTCAGTGTCACAGCTGCTTCCTCAGTGTTCACGAGATCAGTGCAACTGCCAGGCCTGATGCAGGGGTGGAGATTTGGTCAGCACATGCAGACGTTGCTGCCTGGGCTTCAGACACGGCTGTTCTCCCACGCCTCCCCAGCTTGCAGCACAAATAGGAATAAGTACATGGCCCAGATCATTTTTTTCCCAAATATCAGAGGTTTTATCTCACCTGAACATTTTTCTCCAGGGTAAATGATTTTGTTTCCAATATGCAAACAATCTCTCTCACTCACTGCCCGATAAACACGGAGGCGGGAGTCAAGGGCAGTATTTTTTAATAAAAAAAAGACATGGTCAGCCCAGGGTGTTATGGGCAATGCTGCCACAGCGGGGGACAGAACTGAGGGGCTGGGAAGGCTGCAGAGGCAGCAAAGGAACAATTCACGGCACCCCCTCGCCACCCAACATGGTGGAGACACGGCATGACACCGACAGGCTGTGTTAGGAGCTGCATTCAGCCCTCAAAGCCCTGGCTCCCCACCCGGCCCTGTGCCTGCCCATCTCCTGCAGGTAGGAGGGGGGCAGATCATAGGCAAAGACCAATTCCAGCACACTGTCTAGCTGCACTTGTGCTGACACCTCGGTGTAAACGAGGAGACACAGGGATTAGCACGTAAAACCTGATCCAAAAACCCACTGAAGTCAGTGGAGAGACTCCTACTAACGAAAGTGGGCTTTAGATCAAGCCTTAATTGGCCTCCTCAGGGTTCACCCGTGTTTGCTGAGAGCCTGAACACACACCCACAAGCAATCCTCCATATCCTTTCTCAGTCAGAAAGAATACAGCGTAGCGTTGTTGTGAGGCCATCTCTAGTGTCACAGTGCTACTAACGGGGACCTATACGTGAGTTATGAGATGAGAACATTTATTCCCAGTCAACCTGACAGGTGTCTTTTCAATCCGTAGTGAGGGAGCTGCCCAGGGCCTGTGGGATTGAACTTGCCTCTTTGAGCTGCGCAGGGCCCCTTCCTTTTTTGTGCATGTGTAACGAGGACATGAATTTTCATCTGACACCGATTTGCATATTCCCACCCCCAAGTGATATTTCCCCACTCTTGTGAGCCGTTATAAACATGCTCTCTCTGTTGTTATGGCTTGTTGATCAGAATCTGGCCGGTCAGACGCATCAAGATGATCTCTCAGGCTCAGCTCATCTGGCTGTTAGTGCTCTGGATCCAGGGTAAGAATCAATCAAAGGGGAACTGTCTAAATTAAAGTTATTGTTTATTATTTGCTCTGCAGTAGAACCAAGATGAACTAAATGGGAATCAGGGCACCTTTGTTTTGGGCAATTTACAGACATATAATGAAAAGATGGTCTCTGTCCTAAAGAGATTACAGATTGATCCAGTAAAAAAAACTGTTTAAATCTAGAGAGGCTGAATATCAACCAAAATTCTTTCATCAGAGAGTGTCATTAACTTCAGAGAACGTTTCTCTCATTATACTGCCATTAAAAGAAAAAACACATATGAGAAAGCTGTGAGTAATAGAGAAAGGGATTTAGAAGGAAAAAGTTTAATCTTTAATATCATGGCCAGGTGATGAGCTACAGTAATTACATGAAGATGCCAATGGGAATCTTGAAACAGCCACAGTACAGTCCAGTTTGACTGACAATGTATTCAATTACATTTTATTCTTAAATCCAGACTCAAGTGGGGACATTGTGATGACCCAGACTCCAGAATCCCTGTCAGTGTCTCCAGGAGAGAAAGTCACCATAAGCTGCAAAGCCAGTTCAAGCCTCACTTACTCAGGCAATAACTACTTAGGCTGGTACCAGCAGAAAATGGGACAAGCTCCGAAGCTCCTTATCTATCTTGCTTCCACCCGTGCCCCTGGGATCCCAGACCGGTTCAGCGGCAGTGGGTCTGGAACCGATTTCACTCTCACAATCAGCAGAGTTGAAGCTGAAGATGCTGGTGACTATTACTGTCAGCAGCATCTCGGTACCCCTCTCACACAGTGATACAGACCAGTACAAAAACCTCCCCACACTGTTCCTTTCAGGGAACAGCTGCTTCCTATACATAACTGCTACACTAGATTTTGGACAGTGTTTTGATCAGTGTTTCAGCACCATGCTGAGTCCTTTTCTCCCACTGCTCACACTTCTATAATACTATTGTCTCTTGTCCAATAGGCATCCCACCACTAAAACCAGTGTTGACCCTCTGCCAAGCCGTAGCAGTTGTCCTGGACTTGTAGGTAAGCTTGTCAGTTCAGCAGAAATCAGTGATGTGGAGTCTGAGGATACCAAGTATAACTTGTTTTCTTTCCATATCAACACCTGTCCTGAAACAAACAGGATGCAGGCAAACCCTTCTTTCAGGAATTTCATTCCAACATTAATGTCCATATGCCAGAGAACAAATCTGCCTGAACAATTTACTCTAATCAGAGACCAAGACAAAGAGCAAACTCCCCTGCTACTCCCTTTCCTAAAAACCTTGTATAAACAAAACTAAGAATAACAGCATGTCTTCCCAAAACTGAACATTTGCTCGCACGCCAAGGAAAACAACTTGGAAGGCTGTTTACCATCACCACCACCACCACCACCACCAGGTCACACAACTACTGTAAAGCATACTGTCCTGCCAGAAAAGTTTGCGCCTAGAGATTTCTTTCAAACAGAAAAGATTTTTGCTGCAGCAGCAGCAGCAACTGAATTGGGGGAAGGCATTTTTCTCCTGTATTAATGATTTTACTCTCCAGTTCCCCAAAATATTTCTTACTTGCTTGCTTCCCAGTCTGAGCATTTCAGGGTTGAAACAGACATAGCCTCCCAGTGCTTTACTGGCAGTGCTGCCTTTTGGAAAGGCTGGACAAAGTTCCTGAACTCCACAGCTAGCACAGGCTAGATGGATTGAAGGGGCATCAAGCTCACCTTGTAGAACGAAGGAACAACTCACGATACTCTCTAGTGACCCACGCTGCTGGATACATGAAATAACACAGACAGGAGCTATTGGCTGCGTCCAGCCTTTCTCTGAGAAGAGGAAGGTCATAACAACATGGGGCCTTTAAGGAAGCAATTGGGCAGTCGTCAGGTTCACAAGCGGGCTCTGATGGAGGTTAAAAACAAACATATTTCCTCCTTAGATGAGGGTATTTGATAGGTTTAGGGTTGGGGGCAAACGTTGGGGTTTGAGGATTTAGATGTTTTTGCCCAAACTGGTACTGTCCACTGGCGGTGCTGGTTGCTTGGCTGAGGTTTCCTTCCATTGAGCTCCACCCAGCTGTCCACTTTGCGTATTTCCACTGGAGTGTTTTACATATTTCCACACTCTAGGAGGGTCCCCTGCACGTCACAGCTGCCGTGCGTGTTGCAGTGGAACACTTTCTGTTTCAGAGCTCTTGATCTGTCACTCTAGACAGATCAGTTGCTCTCTCAAGGCCAGGTCTACTCTACAAACTGTTGTCCACACAGCTATGTCAGTCAAGGGTGTGACGAGACCTGAATTGTGACCAACTTAGCTGTGCCGGCAAAAGCCTCTAGTGTAAATGCAGTTAGACTGCCGATACCATGCACTTATCGGTACGGTTTGTTTCATTCGGGGGTGGGGGAGAATGGAATAAGTGATAATGGTAAAAGTTATAGATAGCTCAAGTACTGTGTTCACACTGGTAGTACTCTGGTACAGTGTATTGGTATAGCTATACTGGCAACGTGCTTCTAGTGTAAACCTGGCTTGTTTCTGCCTCTCCGGCTCCTCATGCTCTGGATTCAGGATAAGAACAGCAACGGGGGAAAATCTGGTTGAAACAGACCAGCTAAAGTGCTATTAACTTTTTTACCAAATTGACAGTAGATCTTAATCCCACTCACAGAGTATACAGGTGTGAATGTAATTTAATGATCGCTCCTTGTCACACCTAGAAAGATTGTCCTTCAGTTAATCAAAAGAATTTTTGGCAGATATTTATTTTAATTGCATTCCCCATGCAGACTTCTTCAGAGACATTGTGCTGACTCAGACTTCGTAATACCAGCCGTGTCTCCAGGAGACACGGTCACTCTCACCGCAAAGCCAGTGCTTATAGCTCCGTGATCTGGTAACAACACCATCTCCTAAGCAATTTATCTATAGCGCTTTCACCCATTGCTCTGCAATCCTAGACCCACTCGTTGGCAGTGGGTCAGGCACTGACTTCCCTCACAGGGGTTGAGGCAGTAGGGTTGAAGCTGATGATCCTGGAGATTATTGCCAGCAATATGCTCAGATGCAATGAGGCAGACCACCACAAAAAAACCTTCTGCTCTGAATGAACCAGTTCTGCTCCTCATAGTAAAAGTTACTTCCTGTGCATATTTATGATCAGCACAGCTTCTGTCCTCTCAAAAAGTAACTGGAGTCTGTCATATAAGAAAGTAGAATAATACAAAATCAACATGACACATTGAATGGATTAAAAATTGGCTGACTGATGGCATTCAAAATGTAACTGGAAATGGGGAATCAGCATCGACCTGGGCTCTGTCTAGTGGGATCTAGCAAGAAGTGCCTTTTGGCCCTATACTATTTAACATTTTCATCAACGACCCAGGGGAAAACATAATATCATTACTAATAATGTTTGCAGGTGACACAAAGAGTTGTGTAGTGGTAAATAAAGAGGACAACAGGTCACTGATACAAAGCAATCGGGATCACATGGTAACCTGGGCGCAAGCAATCAATATGCCTTTCAATACAGCCAAAAGGAAATGTATACATCTAGGAAGAAAGAATGCAGGCCATACATACATGTTGGGGAACTTTATCTTGAGAGCAGGGACTCTGAAAGACTCTGGAGGGAGACATGGTGGATAATCAGCTGACTATGAGCAAAGCTGTGAACAAAAGGGCTAATGCAGCCCTTGGAGGGACACACAGGGGAATCCAGAGGAGGAGGAAAGAGGTAATGTAACCCCTCTGTTTGGCACTGCTGCAGCCGTTTTAGGAATAGCGTATCCACTTCTAGTGTCCGCAATTCAAGAAGGATGTTGAAAAATTGGAGAGGGTTCAGAGAAGAGCCACAGGAGTGATTAAAGGATCAGAAAACCTGCCTGATAGATTGAGCTCCTTGAGTCTATCACTGTTTAGCTTCTCAGAGACAGGGTTAAGGATGAATCGGTCTACAAGTACCTACATTGGGATCTGATATTTGATAACAGAGATCTCTTCAATCCAACAGACAAAGACGTAAGAGGAGTGAATGGCTAGAAGTTGAAGCTAGGCAAATTCAGAGGAGAAATACAATACAAATTTAGCAGAGAGTAACCAATGGAACAAGTTACTGAGGGTTATGGTGGAGTCTCCATCGCAGGACATTTTTAAGTCAAGACTGGATGTTTTTCTAAGTGCTCTAATTTAAACGGGAATGAATTCAAGGAAGTCCTAGAGCAGGAAGTCAGGCTAGATCATCACAATGGTCTCTTATTGGTTTAGAAATCTATAAAAAAAGAAGACAGCACTAACTTCAGTGGTAATTGTGGGTGTTGCAGACCTGTTAACAACAAGCCAAAACCTAACCAATCACAGGATTTTCCCCCTAACATCCTGATGGAAAAAGTCACATCTTATATTTATAATAATTTACAAGTAATATAATATATCAGACTTGTACAATCTCCTCTACTAACATAGTGGTACATACACTAACCTTTACCCTGTCCACCCTGCCAGAAATCAATAAAAAGAAAGCCAAAACTGCCACAGCAAAAAGTTCTCAGTCTCTAATCAATATATCAATGAATAACCAATAACAAATGAGGATAGAAACAATGTCTAGTAAATCTGTGCTCCTGGCCAGCCAGCATCCTCAGCTTCATCACTGCTGATTGTGTGTGTGAAATGGATGCCCGATTCACGGCCACTGAACTGCTCTAAGACTCCACATGCAATCTCATGCTCTGAGTGTCCCTAGGCTCTTTGTCAGAAGCTGGGAGTGGATGACAGGAAATGGATCACTCAATGATTGCCTGTCCTGTTCTTTCCCTTTGAAGCACCTGGCATTGGCTGCTGTCGGATGACACGATACTGGGCTACATGCACCATTGGTCTGACCCATTATGGCCATTCTTGCATTTTTATGTTGCTTACGTTTTCTATGATGCCTGGTGTAGAAAATCAACTTTTTTCCACACTCTATCACGAACCAAGGGCTAGAACAGTCACATTTCAGGAGGGTACTAGTAATTCTGGGATATATGATTGGTTGGACATAAGCCTGAATATTGCAGTGTGGATGTTGGAGCCCCAGGTTGGAGTCCGGGTTCAAAAATTGTCAACCTAGGATCAGCACTCCGTGTAGATGCTCAGGTCCTGGGTTCTCAAATCCAGGGTCTGCTGACTCAAGTTCCACTAACCCTGGTCTTACATTGCAGATATACCCAGAGACAGACATCAGAGATCCACATCCACGCTAGAGGTTGGTTTGAGGGCTTTGGTTAGGTCCTTGAGAGAGAGAGAGATCAACCACAAAAGTCGAATCCAAATAAAAAGATAAATTCCTCCATAGTTTGGAGTTATTTCTACCTGCGATTTTGGTTCAGGTCCAACACTAATCTAGATGCTGCAAACACAGGACCAAGTTCTACCACTCGTAGGCCTGAGGTACAGTTAATACTTATAAACAGCACAGCTGTGCCAGTCTGGGTGTGACTTTTTGACCAACATAGCTATGCTGCTGTAAGACTTAGTGTAGATGCAGTTATGCAGGCATAAAGTGCCTCTGCCACTATAGATTATGATAGGAGATGTTGTTACAGGACAGAAGTTAGGTGGAGTTGTATGATAGTTTATGGTGGGGGACGGAGACCTAAAAGAACATGTACTGCTAGGTGCACAGAGACACAGAGACTAGGGCTCCTAACCAGAAACTCCACCCAGCCTGCTTGTAACTGTGGGGAGGGTTGAATTGAAAGGGTCATTGCTGGCTGCTGAGAGGGAGCAGGATCACAGAAGGGATCGGAGATAGACTGTGATCAGGAAGGGAAGTGTTGTAGGGCTCTTAACAAATGACACTTCCCCTCTGGCAGTGTGAGTCCGCGTTAGGGCAGGCAGAAAGCTGTTCCCACTCTTCCCGTTCCTCCATCCTTGGAGCCATGTGTGTATATTTGGCAATAGCATCCCTGCTCTCCACAAAGACACTGATTTGCTCTATCTTGTGTACCTGTCCATCTGCTCCTTTTATTTATTTCATTATAGAATTCCATGTCTATCTCAAGGGGGACGGTTCTCCAGTGAGACACTATTTACTCACAGCTATAGATTTTGAGCTCTTTCAATCCTTTCTTTCATCCATTCCTGTACTCTACTTACAGCAGGAATTGGTTTTTTTCGGTCCTACCCAGGGTCTACTTAATTCTCACCAATTATTATATATTAGTTTAGTGTTGTCACCTTCATTACTACCTAGTGCTTTGGCCCAAAAGGGTAAGTCTAGGACTATCGTTCTACGGGTGATAGGCATTTCACCTGCTACTATCTGTAGCACACACAGAGACCAACTAATGAAGGCACCACGTGCGACACTCTCTTGCTGTTCTTACTTCCTGGCTTTATACTCATACCCAAGCTCAACTGGCCACTGGGCTTCATCTGCAATTACTGCTTACCAAGCCCTAGCTTTCCTCCAGGTGCAGCAAATAAGGTTAATTGACCTCCTCTGGCTCAAATGAACCCTCTCAGGACTTATGTGGGGTGGACACCCGATCACAAGAGACAGGTTCAAATCCCTCCACTACCTGATTCAGACCAGGGACTTGAACCTCAGTGTTCCACGTCCCATGTGAGTTCCCCAAGCACTTGGCCATTCTAGGATGGGGTGGGTTCTTCCTAGCTTCCCCCCCACCAAAACCTTGAAAGGTCTTAGTTTTCTCACAGTGTGGAAGGGGGAAAAGTTGAATCAATAATAGACAATTTACTCACACATAAGTCATAAAAAAGAAATCAGATTGTTTGTATTACTAGGAGTCTATGGCTCCTCTGACACTTTCTTTCATCACTTTACAAGTATCTATGTATTCAGTTTACAATATAAACAAGCCATTTGACTGAACTAAACATCCTGTTCTCTGCCGCTTGATAGCATCACACATGTGTACAGCATGGCTTATATGCACTGGACATCAGCTTCTGGATATGGAAGGAATTTCTTAAAAGACTACACTGACCCATAAAACATATCAGGTGGATACTGAGCTGAAGTCAGTGGAGCTATGCTAGTTTACACCAGTTCAGGCTCTGACCCTCTATTTTGCAATCATAGGGTTAGAAGAGACTACAAGTGTCATAATACATGCAAAGCACTTCTCAAGCCCCAAGCCTATGATTTGGGTTCCAAAAACAGATGCTTTCCTTCTCACTGATCTCTCCCTGCTACTCTGAGCAGTCATCTCTGGTTCCATTTCCTGACTAAAGACAAGGTCCTTTACAGTCCTGTTTCCACAGGGAGCAGGCCCAGTTCAGGAAATGGTAAACAGGAATCAGTGTAGCTGTACCAATCTTGCTGTCCTAGTGTAGACGAGGATGTGCAGCGATGGCACAGATTCAGCTAAGCAAGAATTACCCCTGCTAAATAAGGATTATCCCTGCTTAAAGCCCCCTCTCCCTCCAGTACAGTTTCTCAGGCTAAGAGAACTCATACCATCTGTATCACTGTGATGAGATCTCCAGTGTAAAAACGATATTAACCAGCATTACAGCAATCATCATATGCTGAGAACATTTATTTCCATTTATTCCTGACACCAGTTATTTGAACATGCAGGCTCCTGTCCCCAAGACTGTCTTCTCGAACTTCCTTATCTCACTTATGGCCCCTTCACTTCTCTTTTTGTGTGTTTTTGTGGACTAGGGGTGACCTTTCATAGTAGACCCCAATTTGCATATTTCACACCCAAGCAAATATCCCCTGCAGCTCTGAGCTATTATAAATGATCCGTGTCACTTGTTACAGTTTGTTGATCAGCAACAGGCCAGTCAGACGAAGCAAGATGATCTCCCAGGCTCAGCTCATCTGCCTGCTAATGCTCTGGATCCAGGGTAAGAATCAAACCAAGAAGGAATTTGAAGAATTAAAAGAACAATTATCCTCTGAAAAATTTCAAAGATCTGGAAATTTTGTATATTGACTCGTAAACTATAATCAAAGTTCAACACTAATTTATTAAAATCATTATATCATTTTAACTAGAATTAAGAAAAGAAATAGATTTTAGAAAATAATGAGCAATAGGAATCTGGAACTTGACATTAGCATCACCACCAGGTGGCTATGTACAGTAATAGGGTAAAGATGCATATGAGAACATTTTACAAACACGTTACTGTTTAGTTTGATTGACTAGATCTGTATTTCTATTCATTTATATTCTCTTTGTAAACTCAGACTCCAGTGGACAGCCCGTGATGACTCAAACTCCTGAATTCCTGGCAGTGTTTTCAGGTGACACAGCCACTGTCAACTGCAAAGCCAGTGCAAATATTACAGGTACTTATACCTACTTAGCCTGGTACCAACAGAAATCCAGACAAGCTCCTAAGCTCCTTATCTATCATGCTTCCACCCCTGCCTCTGGGATCCCAGACCGGTTCAGTGGCAGTGGGTCTGGGATGGATTTCACACTCACAATCAAGAACATTAAAGCTGAAGATGCCGGAGATTATTATTGTCAGCAAGGCTACGGTAACACTTACACGATGATATAGACTAATACAAAAACCTCCCTGTGCTGTTTTATTCAGTGTAACAGCTGCTTCCTTAACACAGCCACATCCTCAGTGCAAATGCTACACATTATCTGGGGGCAAACTTTCCGCTCCAAAGACTCTGCTCCCAGCCTAAAATAAAATAAAAATCAGCAGTTTGCTGTGAGAGAAATTTCCTTCCCAACAGAAGAGCTTTCAACTTCTCCAGTCATAGTGGCATTATTTTTCTGGCTGCAAATTACTTTACTCACCTCCTAACTACTGCCCTAAAAAGAGCATTTCAGGTCAGCCCAAGGCTTTACTGACAGCTCTGCCAGGGCAGGAGCAGAATTGATGACCTCAGCTCTAGAGTTTACAGACGTTGGAAGGGAACAACTCACCACAATCTCTAGTGACCCACTGGGGTAGAAACATGGTTTGACAGGAGAAGGAACCTAGGAGGATCCAATGAGTCTCTGGCACTGCGAGCACTGTAGAAATGCAGGGCCTTGGAAAGGGGAAGGGCATTTGTACCTGACAAAGGCTCAGGAGAGTTTGTGGGGAAAAGACATAACTAAAGTTTTTAAGGGAACCACTGGAGAAAGACTCAGTGGCAGCTCACAGCCATGGGGAATGGATCCCAACCGCTTTCTACTGGGGCAGTCACACTCCAATGGGAACCTGCTAAAAGCATCTTGTGCTTGCTTCCCAGACCAGGAGCATGCACAAGGGGGGGAAGTAGGGGTATGGCCTCCCCATAAAAAAAATCCCCATAAAAAAAACCCAGGAAGGGAGGAAGCAGCGGGGTGGCTGGCTGCCAGCTCAGCTCCTTCTCCCCGCACCCTACAGCTGCAGCCTGCTGCTCCTCCCCCCTGCTGCTGCAGTCCCAGGCATGGTCTCTGCTGGAGGTCTGCAAAGCAAGCAGCAGGGCTGGTTCTCCAGCCCCAGGGAAGGAGGAGCAGCAGGCTGCAGCTGTGGGGTTGGGGCGGGAGGAGCTCAGGTGGCAGCCAGCCTGCTTCCTCCCTCCCTAGGCTACAGGGACATGGAGAGTCCAGCTACAAGGGGGAGACACTGCCTCCTGGCTGCTGGGGTCTCCTCCAGAGGAGTACCGAGAAACTGGGGGGGGGAGGAGAAGAGTGTCAGGCAAACCTTTCATTTGTGTGTGTTTAACGTGCCCCTCCAAAAGCATTCACATTTAAATTCCTGCGCACGCCCCTGTGAAGGGCTGAGGCCTCCTCAAGCGCTGACATTCAGCAACCCTATAAAATAAACACAACCGCACCCTAAATAATTGGCTAAACACTACAGGTTCAATCCATCCCTAGATTAACTAGATTACTCCTATTGATTTCAGTGGGGCCTGCACCCATGTGACTGAATTGGACATCTCAGCCTGCATCAGTGTCACAGCAATCTGGGGGACTATTATGGCTGGAGATAGTAGCACTGTTTCATTGAGGCATGTGTTTTCCTTCCTGTAATTTGTCCCCAGCTCTAGTCCTTTGTAAACTCACTGTATTCATTTTCTGGTCTGGTTTTACAGCAGGTTAACAGTTTTTAGATAACACAACGTTATTCTCGAACATATTTCTTTCTTTTCTAGAAAAATGTACATGTGTAGGTCGTTATGGGACAGGATTGGGGTTTCTAAGTACTTCGGTTGTTTTTAGACATTCTCTTTTTATTTCTTTCCTGCGACTTCCTTTCCCTGGCTGTGCTCAAAAAAAGCATTAAAGGATTTGTGCAACTTTGAAACCAACGCATTTGACAGATGCTGTTATCTGAACAAGCTCCGTATCAAATGAATTCAGGTTTTTCCCTACAAGGTCTACCCCAACTTCTGACCTCACCTCCCACTTTTCAGACTTATCGGACTTCTTTTGTAGCTTTTAGAGGGAATACACAGTTCAGCTTTAAACAGAAATTTAGCTCCAACCCTAACTATGCAGAGGATACTGTGAGAGTCTTACATGAACCTGTTAAAATGACAGGCCAATAGGATGGTCACCTAAGAAGCATTAGGGAGCTAAGAGGTGTCTAAAGTCATGCAAATGTATTCTTAATTCTTTTTAATGTATTTTCAATCAGATTCAAAGTACTATAGCGTATTTGACTAAAGAAGCTGGACTTCCACACAATGGCCATCAGATGGCATAAATTCATACACATACGAGAGCGTCTGAAATTCCAGATGTGTGAAAATATGCAGATAAATCACTTCTCAGAACATTTTGCCCCTTCCACATGGCACCACTAATACAGGCAAAAATTAGGCCCTCTGTGTCAAACTGCAGAGCCAGTGATTCAGGGAGTGAGGAGACATGTTTTTACATCATTATAATCATTATACACATTCTGAAATAAGGCAAATTCATCAGTTCTGTGGACACTGTTCTCCTTTGAATCCTATAAAGAACCTGCACTGGCCCCGATTCTGATCTCACTTCAACCACTGTAAGCCAGGAGTAACTCCCCTGAGGTAAATGGAGTTAAACCTGTGCAATCAAGATTAGAATCAGACCCAGTGATTTTCATTGCAGTTACTTATCTCTTGCCATGGTAGAATCGGTCCCTAGATTTCGAACAGCTGAGCCTCTGTCAGAAAGGATGAGATGAGATGCTGTGTGGAGTCACAACTGCCTGATCTTTCCCTCGTGCTCTGAGCGGCTATAAACGTTCTCTCCATCACTTACTGACCAGCACTGAACAGCTAAAACACGTCAAAATGGTCTCACAGGCTCAGTTAAGCTGGCTGCTAGCACCACAGATCCAAGGTAAAAATGAAACCAAGAGGGAACAGGATGAATTAAAAGTATAATTGGCCTCTAAAGAAAAATGGAGACTCAGATCAAATCCTGATTATTCCTCAGAGTTACAAACAATTTCTGGTTAACTGTGTCTCATTGAAAATTGCAAACGACAATGAGAAAATGTTTGTAATAATAAGGGCCTGATCCCAAAACCATGGAAATGGCTGGGGCCCAGACCCACTAAGGAACTCTAGTGTTACCTTCACTCTCTCTTTGGCCCAATTAATATTGAATTATTCAGTGTTTCTATTATAGTGGAACTTCAACAAGAGAGTAAGAGACCCACATGGAAATATCCCAGAGCCCAGTGGTTCGGGCGCTCACCAGAACCGTGGCAGATCCCTGTTCAAATCCCTTCTCCTCATATAAAGGGGATTTGAACCAGGAGTGAAGCAAGACCCTATTCGGGGACGGTGCTCTACCCAAAGCGGGTCTGGGCTTGTTTATCCTCCCGGTGGAGGGAAATTGAGGCAGAAATCCTACCTGAGGGCTAGCCAGACCCTAGGTTTATGCTGGATTATACCACAATAAAGGATCACTCAAACTACAACAGCACAAAGCATCTACAGCAGCCCATAACCTGGACAACCATACAGGGGCAGCACAGCTCAAACAATGGTGGCATTGCCAGGGAGGACTTGTGTGCAGGGCGGTCAGAGACTGTGCCGATTTTCTTTCTCTCCCTCAGTCCTGGCACAATTTAAAATTACCCAGCCATTGAAGGAATCTCACAGCTCGGTAGCAGCAGCAGAATCACTTGGTCTAGTGAATTTTAGACACCTTTTCTAATCTGCCATCTGTGGGCATAGCAGAGATCAGGGGCTGTGCCCAACCCTGGAGCTGTATCTGAGCACAGGGAACGGATGTTTTCGAGCAGCTGCTTTGTACATCTCACCTCTTTAAACAAGGATCTAAACTTCCACATCGCAGACGCCCCACAGCCGACCACCTTTCCAGTGGCATGTGCTGGGAGGGCCACACTTTTGAAGATGAGGTCCTATATTTTAGTTGCTAAAATAGGGATTTAGGAGTCTAACTTAGATCTCCAAGAATGAAAATCCTGATCTATTTACGCATTGTTACACAGAACATGGGGAGCACCGACAAAGGGCTCACAAACTAATGGGATATTAGCCTATTTATCTACACTCAATACTAGTTTATTCCTCTACTCCTTTGGGATTTAAATGGCAGAGATAGGAAATTAAGGGTTAAGGCTGTCCCGTCACAATAGGGTTTCTGAGGATATGAATAATAAAGCCAGAAGAGAGCAGTAGAGAAGAGAGGAGTTAGCCCTGAGGTAGTGAAATCAGCACCACTGAATTCATATCTATGAGGAAATGCCTTGCATAACTATGAGTCTGATCTCATTAAATTTAAAGATGCAGCCAAACAACACTGATGAGCTGAAAACATTCATTCCCATTCCACCCGGATAAACGCCACCTCACCACAGAGTGAGGGACAGGGACTGTACTATATGAGTCTCTTCAGCACCCAACAAAATAGTGTCCTGATCCTGACAGGGACCTCTGAGCATCACTATCTCCCCTGTCATCACAACTGCCAAATTGTGGATGCTGCCCCAGGGACCGTCGAATTCTACTTGCCTATTTCAACCACAGCCCCTTTTACTTCCCATTTACTGAACATTTTTAGATCAAGTGGGAATTTTCATCTCTGAAATACATTTGCATATTTTCACCAAAGTGACCACACGCTGCAGCTCTGAGGCAGTATAAATGTCCCGTGACGCTCGTTACAGTTTAATGCTCAGCACAGGATCGGTCAGACGTAGCAAGATGATCTCACAGGTTCAGCTCATCTGGCTGTTAATGCTCTGGATCCAGGGTAAGAATCAAATGAAGCTCAGGCTGGATCATATAAGCTACAATAAGCCACGGAAATATGTAAGCGTTGTAGAAAAGTCGTATAAAGATGTAATTCTTCAGGTAGTGACAGTAACCTCTGAGATGCTTATCTCCTTCTAACGGCAAAAGAGAGATAAAAATGGTGTGATAAAAATACAATTGCAGACCCCTTGGGATGCAAGGATGTCCTCAAACTTAACGTCAGTATCATTCTCAGAAGACAAACCATCATAAGTATAGAAAGAGACAAATGGGAATATTTATAAAGACAGAATAGTTTGTAATTTGATTAAACTATGCTATTAATGATCTATATTTATGCCATACGTACATATGAGAGAGAGACTATACATGTATATACTAATTCATGTTCTGTTTCTTAATTCAGACTCCAGTGGGCAGATTGTGATGACTCAGACTCCAGAATCCCTGGCAGTGTCTCCTGGAGACACAGTCACTATCCGCTGCAAAGCCAGTTCAAGCCTTACTTACTTAGGTGAATACTACTTAGCCTGGTACCAACAGAAACAGGGACAAGCTCCTAAGCTCCTTATTTATGGTGGAAGCTACCGGCAATCTGGGGTCCCAGCCCGGTTCAGCGGCAGTGGGTCAGGCACCGATTACACTCTCACAATCAGCCGGGTTGAATCTGAAGATGCTGCAGATTATTACTGTCAGCAAAGCTATGGTACTCCTCTCACAGTGATACAGACCAGTACAAAAACCTCCCTGTGCCGTTCAGTTCAGGGCAGCAGCTGCTTCCTATAGTCACCTTCTTAGTGCAGTTGCCACACGTCTTTACAGACTCATCGCCTTTAAGGCCAGAAGGACTAAGTGCTGCTCAGCCTTTCATCACCACACGTCCCCTGTCCTCCCATTGCCCCCACGCCCATATAAAAAAGTAGACAATCCTCAGGAGTTTCCTGCTAGAAACATTTTCTTCCCTACAGAAGGATTTTTACATCAGCTAGAATAATGGGATTTTTTCCCCTACTTAATATTATTTCGCTCCTTCCCTCAGCTTCCCAACATGATTCTTACTGGCTGCCTCAAATCCTGTCTGTGTATTTCAGGATCCAAACAGAAAGATGGGCTCAGTGTTTTAACAGCAGCATTGCCATATTTAAGGAGAAGAACTGAGACCCTGAGGGCTAGTGCTGCCTGGGCTGGGCAGGCTGCAGAGGGAACATGTCTGAAATTCAGGAAGAACAACTTATCTCAGTCTATAGCAGCGCTCACTCCATCATGCGCATGGCATGACAACCATGGAAGGCAGCATAAGAAGTTCTTTCCTTTCCTTCTAGAGGGGAGGTAGCAGCTGCCTGGGCATATGGGTGAGAGAGAGAAAACTAGACTAGTTCAGGGCATAACACCACAATAGAGGCTTAAGTTAAGTATACCCCCAATAAAAAGCAGTAAAAGGACCAAAAAAGCCACCATGGCTCAACAGAGTAAAAGAAGCAGTTAGAGGCAAAAAGGCATCCCTTAAAAATTGGACATCATTTCT
>NW_027133219.1:0-6889 GCF_026122565.2 Emydura macquarii macquarii
ATCAGAGCGTCACGGAAGCTGCGGGCCCGCTGGTAGGCCACGGCGTCCTGCCGCCCGGTCCCTTTCCCCTCCTTCAACGTGGCCCTCAAGGCCCGGAGGACACGGTGGAAGTCCCCCCAGCGCTGCAGTGCAAGCTGCACCCGGTTCCGGGCACCACGGGAGTCCCGGAGGAAGGTGTGCAGCTCCTCGCGCAGCGCCTCGGGGGGGGTTGTCCTCCAGCCTGGCCCCTGCAGCAGCCCCGCTGCCGGACGGGGCAGATGACGGGGGCAGCGGCAGAGGGAAGACAGCAGCCCCTATAGGGCTGGGAGTGGCAAAAACGAAAGCCGCCTCCTGGGAGCTCTCCAAGGGGAAGGAGACGACTCCAGGGGCAGCGGGGGCACAGGTAGCAGGGGGAGGGAGGGAGGATTCGGGGGCGGAAGGTGGAGGAGGGACGGGATGAAGGAGAAGGGGAGGAATTGAGACAGGGGGAGGGTCGTTGGAAGGGACAGGGGGAGGAACAGGGTCAGGATTGATTACGGTGTCCGCGGCGGCTAGGCCAGCGGGGCGTGGTGCCTCTGGAATGGGGCTGGGAGCTGGAGGGTCGGGCAAGGCAGGGTGGGTGGCCTCGGGGCCGGGCATAGGAGCCGCACCATCAGCGGCTCCGCACTCCTGGGGCGGGAGGACTGGGTCGGCGGGCGGCCATCCTCTGGTAGAAGGCGGGGAGGCCAGCTGCCCGGGGCCGGACTGGTCGGCCCCAGCCATCGCCCCGAGGGGTGCAGGGGCTGCAGCGGAGGCGGCACTATCTACCAGGGTGGGGGAAGGGTCCGGGACAGTCTGGGATACAGGAGCGGGGTCATCAGCTGGGGAAGGGAGGGGAGGGAAAGGGGAGGGCGGCTGGGGCCGTCCTCGGTCAAACCCTCCGGACGGGAGGGTTTGTCCATCCCCAGACACGCTGGGGTTAAGCCCAAGGCATCTATCTTCTCCATAAGAGAGGAGAAGTCTCGCCCCGCCACCATGAGGTCCTCCTCGGTGGGGACCGAAGAGGAAGCAGCCTCAGCACCAGTGGAGGGTGCGAGGGGCATGGGGGCAGAGGGGCATCTGGCCGGGGACTCCTCTAGAAGGGACTCTAGGAGGGAGATGGTACCACCCACAGCTGCCGCTGCAGTCTCCTCGGCCGGTGCCACCCACCGGGCCCCGGCAGGGGACGCGGCGGAAGGCCCAGGTCCAGCAGCTCCCTTACAAGGTTTGCAGGGGCGCTCACCGTCCTCGGTGACGAGGGGGAGGGGGCGCCGGGTCCCGGCCTTACGCTTGCTGCGCTTACCCTGCATGGGCACCCAGTCCTCCGAGGTGGAGGGCTGGGGAGTGGGGGCAGGGCCAGGGAGCAAGAACGCAGGGGACGGGGTATGGGAAAGCGGAGGTGGGGTAGCAGGGGGAGGAAAAGCCTCGCCCTGGGGCGAGCCCTCTCCAGTGCCCGCCAAAGGCGGCCCTGGCTCCCTCTCCCCAGCAGGCCCCGCCGGACTGCTCCGGGCGTCAGCGGAGCCCGCCCGCTCGTCTGGGCACACCGGGGGAGGCACCCCCGGGGCCCGAGCGGAGGTGGCAGGTGATGGAGGAGGGGCAGCCACCGGGACCGCACGGCTGAGGGGGGCACCGCCATTGGCCTGGCCGGCACCCCCCCGGGTCCTGGGGGTCCCGGGCTCCCCGCTTTGCCGGGCCAGGGGGCAGTCCCTCCGGACGTGTCCCGTGGCCCGGCAGAGGAAGCACCAGGTCTCACCTGCACTGTAATGGACCCTGTACTGGGCCCCTTGATGGGGCACCAGGAACGACCCCTCTAGCGCCTCTCCACCATGCGCCGCCGCCGGCAGCTGGAGCTGCACCCGCCGGCGGAAGGAGAGGACGTGGCGGAGGGCGGGGTCCCTGCAGCCGAGGGGAAGCGGGCAGATGGTAGAGATGGGCTTCCCCAGGGCAGAGAGGAAAGGCAGAAGGGCGGCATTGGGGAGGAAGGGCGGAACGGAGGTGAGGACCACCCGCACGCCCAGGTCTTCCAGGGGCTCCACGGGGACATGGATGTCCCCTACCTCCAGGCCCGTCACCTCCGCCTCCTGGGTGGCGGCCTCCGATGCCAGGAAGAAGACCACCTTCCCGTACATCTTGGAGGCCGCCACCACGGCCGTGGGCCCCACCACCCGCGCCAACGCCCGCACGTAGGTTTCTACGTGGGGCGAGGCAGGCACCAGGAGGCAGCGGACCCCATGCCTCCTGGTACGGGTGGGGAAGGGGCCCCGGCCCCCAGGGATGGTGCTGGAGGCGGCGGGCGGGCCAGATGACACGGCAGCGGCGGGCGGAGGACCTGCAGCGACCTGGGCATACGCCCTGGGAGCGGCGCTGCCCCCAGAGCTGGTGGAGGGAACAGCGGGGGAAGGGACAGCGGGGGAGGGGAGCAGGCCTCACCACGGGCGGGGGCGCCGCCCGGGCAGGGCCTTTGCCCTTTTTCTTCCCCTGGCCCTTCTTCCCGGCCGAGGGCACACCCCCCTGAGTTTCAGGGTGGGCGGGAGCTGAAGCAGCGGCAGAGTCCCTAGAGTCCCCTCCTGGGGCATCCACCGCCAGAGCCCCGGGCCCGACGGCCAGTGGCCCGGTAGGGGTGGCGGGGGTAGACGCCTTGGGCGGGAGGGGGGGTTCGGGGCAAAAGGCAGGGGCGTCTAGGGAGGGGGTCCCAGCCCCAGACACACACGCCATCCTGGGGGAAGATAGGACCGCAGCGGGGAGGGTAGGAAGTAAGGGGGGGCATGGGATCAAGCTTGGAGGGACAGGGGAGGGTAAGGGAGACGGGGGGAGGAGGGGAGAGGATGGGGGTGGGGTAGGGGAGGGGGAGGTGGACCGCTCCTCCCCGCTAGGCTGAAAGCAGGGCAGGAGGGCACCAGAGCAAAGGGGTATGGGGTGGGGGGAATCCTAGGCAGGGGCGCAAGAAACACACTCACCAGCCCAGGTGGAAGCACCGGCTCCTCCGGCTGCACTGGGAGCAAGGTTATGTCAACTCAGGGGGGGGTGCAGTGTGTGGGGGGGAAACAAAAATGGGGGGGGTCAGGGAAAGGGGGCCATGAGCACCACAGGGCAGGAGTCCTGGGCCAGGGCAAAGGGTTAGCTGCAGCAGAAGGGAGGGGGAAAAGGGGCCAAAGCAGGGCTGGAAAGGCCCAGTTGCAAGCCCACTGAGCCTGGACGGGGCAGGGAGCAAGCCAAGGCAGGGCCAGGGAAAACAACCCAACCAGGGGTAGAGAAAACAAACAAACAACCAAACCAGGGACAGGGGCAGGGCAGTCCAAAGAAACAAACAAACCAAGAGCAGGGGCGACAAACAAACAAAGCAGGGAGGAGGCTACAGGGTAGGGAGAGCTACAGAGGAAGCAGGGAGCGGAGGGAGGGGGAAGGGAAGGGGCGCCCCAAAGCCTGGGGCCAGGGCAAGCAGGGGAAGGGTGCTCACGGCAGCAGCAGCAGCAGTAGTAGGGGAAGTAGCAGGCCCCCTCAGCCAGCTGGGGGGGCAAACAAGCAGGGCCCCCAAGAGGAAAAAGGAGCAGGAGTAGTAGCTCCCCACCAGCAGGAGAGTATGCAAAGGAAGGTATATCAGCCCCAGAATGATCAGGGCTTTATTCCCTGCAGCCTAACAGGAGTCATGAGGGGGCATTTAGGAGCCAGCTGGGGCCAATTAGTGATCAGCCAGGTGCTCCATAAAAGGGCTCCGCCCCAAACACTCAGTGCACAAGGTGGAGGAAGCAGAAGTGCTGCGCTGCGCTGCGCTGCGCAGCGCAGCAGAGTGGAGCGAAATAGCAGACCGAAGTAGCAAAGTGTGGGAGAGCGGAGGAACCCTGAAGTGAGGTACTGAGCCCAGCAAGGGGCGGCAAGGACATAGGGCCGGAGAGGCCAGAAAGACTGAGGGGGGAAAGTAGCCCAGGGGAAGAGACTGCGGCTTCAAAGTACAGAGCCAGCAGTATACCGCTGCGGTTCATAGGGCCCCTGGGCTGGGACCCGGAGGAGTGGGTGGGCCCGGGTCCCTACCCCCTCTCCCCCAGGGAAGATGGGGTGATGGGCACTTTCCTGGCCCCCCAACAGGAGCGAAGCACGAGATCCACTAGAGGGAAGCCGGCCATCGGCCACAGAAAGCAGACACATTTTGAGAAAAAGATGTTGTTTTACTAAAACCCATCCATCCATCCAGACAAACAAAGAAACAAACAAAATTAATCCAAAATTTCCATCCAAACTTAAATAAGTGTTGGGGACCTGGCTGTTATCTAACAACACTGTAATTGGAAGTCAATTGATTCCATTGCATCTGTTTTTATTTCTGTTTCAAAGGAAAGTAAAAATAACTAAGCAACAAAGCTGCTACCCATGAAATTTGTTTTATATGGACCACCATCTTTTAATACAGGCAAAGAATTGAACCTGGCAGCCAAAGCCCATCAATCCTGACATAGAGGATAGATGGATATGGAGGAGATCAGTGGGCATACAATCCTTCTGCTACAGCACCATATCCAGTAGTCATTTGAGCATGGAATCGTAGAATTATAGAAGATCAGGATTGGAAGGGACCTCAGGAGGTCATCTAGTCCAACCCCCTGCTCAAAGCAGAGCCAACCCCGACTAAATCAAATACTGTAACTAAGTGTACAGAACATCCAACATTTAACAAGAAACAGCCCATCTCCCAAAAAGGTCCCAGTGAAATAGACAAGGCAGAGAAAGAGAGGGGAAACTGTGGCACAGAGAAGGGAATGGACTGGCCCAAGGTTCAAGGACTGGGGACCGACAGGTTAGGCAGCAGTTCTGCAGAAAAGGACCTGCGGGTTACAGTGGATAAGAAGCTGGATATGAGTCAGCAGTGTGCCCTGGTTGTCAGGAAGGCTAATAGCATATTGGGCTGCATTAGGAGGGGCATTGCCAGCAGGTCATGGGAAGTGATCATTTCCCTCTATTCAGCATTGGTGAGGCCGAATTTAGAATATTGTGTCCAGTTTTGGGGGCCCCCCCACAAAAAGGATGTGGACAAGTTGGAGAGAGTCCAGCAGAGGGCAACAAAAATGATTAGGGGTCTGGAGCAGAAGACTTATGAGGAGAGGCTGAGGAAACTGGGCTTGTTTAGTTTGCAGAAGAGAAGGACAAGGAGGGATTTAATAGCAGCCTTTAACTACCTGAAAGGGGGTTCCAGGGAGGATGGAGCTAGGCTGTTCTCAGTGGTGGCAGATGACAGAACAAGGAGCAACGGTCTCAAGTTGCAGTGGGGGAAGTCAAGATTGGATAGTAGGAAACGCTTTTTCACTAGGAGGGTGGTGAAGCACTGGAATGGGTTACTTAGGAACTGGTGGAATCTCCATCTTTAGAGGTTTTTAAGCTGTGGCTTGATAAAGCACTGGCTGGGATGATTGAGTTGGGGTTGGTCCTGCTTTGGGGTTGGACTAGATACCTCCTGAGATCCCTTCCAACTCTAATCTTCTATGATTCTATGATTCTGAGGTCACACAGAAGGTCATTGGCAGAGCAAGAAATAGAGCTCAGCTCTCCTGACTGTCACTGACCCATGCAGCATGGACACAAGATCGCAGAGGCAAACTGTACAACACAGCGGTAATGGAGGGATGCTGCTAGCTCATCATTACACAGCTGGCACTGGGTGTCAGACACCAACGCATGAGCGGCGAGCAGTCCGTCTGTGTGGTGTTGGGTTAGAATCGTCACAGACAAGCTCCAGCGTTTAGACACTACGGGAATCTATGTCATATTTCCCTGGAAAATGGGACTCGGGATGTGCTAGTGTTTTAGAATTTCAGTTCCACGCCCAAGCTGTGAGCCTGCTGTTGGTCACAATAAAGGGACTTTCTGTGCTAGGGCTGTCAGATGTGGCTTGTACTCTGTTCCATCTTTCTTACTCCATTTTATCAAGGCAGGTCTTGGCTTAGATCTTCTGAGGGTGTGAACTGACCCAGTTCCACTGGCTTTTGTGACTTGTGCTGATTTGGACTTGTGTGATCATGTACCGGACTTGTCGGCAGTGAGGAGCATTCACAGCTCCTGCTCAACAGAAGTGATACGTGCTGTATTCCTTTGACAGTCACATAGAATTACAGAAGATTAGGGTTGGAAGGAGGTATCTAGTCCAACCCCCTGCTCAAAGCAGGAACTACCGCCAACTAAATCATCCCAGCTGGGGCTTTGTCAAGCTGGGCCTTAAAAAACAACATGAGATGTTGTGGAGAGGGGAACTGGAGCTGTTCCATTTGTAATGCTAATCCTGACCATTGTCCTTCGCCTTCCCTCCACAGGCAGGACACAACATGTTGGGGAAGAAAATGTCCAACCGAACCACACTGACAGAGTTCTTTCTTCTGGGATTCTCCGACATTCAGGAGCTGCAAATATTGAACTTTGTGATGTTTTTAGTGATTTACCTGGCAGTCTTGATGAGGAATCTTCTCATCATCACAGCTGTAGCCCTCGACCCCCACCTTTACAGCCCAATGTACTTCTTCCTGATGAATCTGTCCATCCTAGACCTTGGCTTCATCTCTGTCACCATCCCCAAATCCATGGCCAACTCTCTCATGAACACAAGGTCAATTTCTTATTCTGGATGCCTTGCCCAAGTCTTTCTTCTCTTATTCTTTGCATCAGCAGATTTTGCCTTGCTGACCGTCATGACGTATGACCGATATGTTGCCATCTGCCTCCCTCTGCATTATGAGACTGTGATGAACAGGAGAGCTTGTGTCCAAATGGTGGCCATTGCCTGGATTTGCAGTGTTCTGTACTCCGCTCTGAACATTGGTAACATGTTTGTGTTAACTTTCTGTGGGGACAACACGGTGGATCAATTCTTCTGTGAAATCCTCCAGATACTCAAGCTCGCCTGCGCTGACTC
>NW_027133220.1:0-7018 GCF_026122565.2 Emydura macquarii macquarii
CAGACTGGTTTCCATTTGTCGGTCAACTTTTCTAGGACCTATAGATCCGATTGGTTGTTTGTGGCAATAGTCTGATTCCACTCCTTTCTGCGGAGAATTATTACCTTCAGTGCCGAGTCACAGAGACGTTGCTCCTTCTGTGATAAGGAGATTGGATACGCTGCTTGCTCCTACTCAGATGATCGGTTTATTGCAGGTAAGAGAATTCTTGTGGATGGGGCTATATTGAAGTGTGTGGTTTCTGTGCAAAGAGCTGGGGCCTGAGTGAGTGATGTCTGTCCTTGTTAAGTCCCAGCCATTTCATGAGTCTCCTAAAACTTTTGCTAAAACTTGCCTCTTTGTTACAAGATTCACTAGTCCAAGGAATTACCCCCAACTGCCCTTCCAAAAACCAAGAGACAAGAAAGATACTTGATTTTAATTTATTTTTTTACTTAAATACAAACATTACAAATGTCAGGAGTTTAATGACCAACCAGTCCCAGAAGGCAGTCTCTGCTACAAAGGCCAGTCTGTTTTGGACGGAAGATTTCCAGAGACTTTCATAAAGAAGTGACCGTTGACAAGAAATATTCTAGTCAGAAGTTAATCAAGCCAGGAACATTTAGCTGTCAGCCAAACTTCTTCAAAAAATACGGATTTCATTTGGTTCTTTGTACAATTAAGTCTAGCCCATTTCCTTTCTACAGCAGCTAGACTTGCAGGTCTGCACCATTTCACAACACAGTAGAAGCAAACATTTCTGTACACTAGAATATACAAGTTTATCTAGTTACATCAGAGCAGATCATTCTGTCACAAATGAAGGGATGGGCATCTAATGACGGGGGAGGGGGGGGAAGAATTGCATTTCCCCTCCCCTATTGTAAAGAGGGCATTTCCAGAACAATTACTGCCAAGACCCATCAAATACTGGGTCCTGTGGAGTGAAAGGCTGCTATTCTGATTTGTCATCTTTAGGAAGGACTGACTTAAGTATACTTTATTGTAGGACATTTACAATAGGCAGAGTTAACACAGAAACTACGGATATATGTGACAGACAGAGGAAAAAGGTGTTTGTGCATCAGGTCTTGGTATATTTTACTTAGGCCTTCTCTTACTCATCTGCTTGCTGGCTTGCTCCTCTAGCTGCATGGCAAGAGCCAGGGCCTCCACAATATCTGCAAAGACGTTTGGGAGTTAGGTGGCAGATTGACTTGGACAAATGAGGACATCAGCATTTGAGACCATTTCAATTTCATGTTTGGTCACAAAACCCAGATCCTAGCACCTGGGACGGAGGTTGAAGAGGGGGCGGAGAGGCAAGAATACAGCAGGAACTTGGGTGGCTGGTGAGAGTCTGAGTCCCTCACTGCTCTTCCCGGCTCCTTGCTGACCAAATGCAGTCCTGTATTCACCTCCCCCACACACTATTGTAATAACCTTTGTACAAAATATGCCTTGCGAGGCATCGTTTGAAAACTAATAACTCACTGGTCAATAATATGGTGAAATGTATGTAGCAAGCCTGTGCGTAGTTACAGAATTCCCTCTCTATAATGTTAAAGGCACCACATAGCCCTGATGAGGCAGAACTGGTCAAGCAGGCCTGACAAACAAACAGTTTGCATCTACACTATAAACACAGTCCTCAGACATCAAGGGGGGACAAGGTGAGGGGAGACAAGGAAAATCTGCATTTCAGCACACACAGGTGAGATGAAGCAGCATGAAGCCTCCTTCCTCTTCCAGACTTAGCTGGAAAGAACTTGAACTAGCGGTCACACTCAAGAAACTGTTGTTCAAAGGGTGACGACTATAAAATTAACGGGCAAAAAACACCAAGTGATCTCTCCCTATGCATCTCTTTTTATTCCCTTCCAACTCTAATATTTTATGATTCTATGTAACGAAAGGAACAGCCTATGGACTTTGGGAGCAGATTTTGGCCTCAGAGTTTGGTCAGCAACATACTGACAACATGTGGTAAGAATCATAGAATCATAGAATATTAGAGTTGGAAGGCACCTCAGGAGGTCATCTAGTCCAACCCCTGCTCAAAGCAGGACTAACCTCAGCTATATCATCCCAGCCAGGGCTTTGTCAAGCCTCAGCTTAAAAACCTCTAAGGATGGAGATTCTACCACCTCCCTAGGTAACCTATTCCAGTGCTTCACCACGCTCCTAGTAAAAAACTTTTTCCTAATGTCCAACCTAGACCTCCCGCCCTGCAACTTGAGACCGTTGCTCCTTGTTCTGTCATCTGCCACCACCAAGAACAGCCTAGCCCCATCCTCCCTGGAATTCTCTTTCAGGTAGTTAAAGGCTGCTATCAAATCCCCCTCACTCTTCTCTTTTGCAGACTAAACAAGCCCAGTTCCCTCAGCCTCTCCTCATAAGTCCTGTGCTCCAGCCCCCTAATCATTTTGGTTGCCCTCCGCTGCACTCTCTCCAACTTGTCCACATCCTTTTTGTAGTGGGGGGCCCAAAACTGGACACAATATTCTAAATGCGGCCTCACCAATGCCGAATAGAGGGGAATAATCACTTCCCGTGACCTGCTGGCAATGCCCCTCCTAATGCAGCCCAATATGCTATTAGCCTTCTTGACAACCAGGGCACACTGCTGACTCATATCCAGCTTTTTATCCACCATTACCCCCAGGTCCCTTTCTGCAGAGCTGCTGCCCAGTTTGTGGGTCCCCGGTCTATAGCTGTGCATGGGATTCTTCCTTCCTAAGTGGAGGACTCTGCACTTATCTTTGTTGAACCTCATTAGATTTCTTTTGGCCCAATCCTCCAGTTTGTTTAGGTCACTCTGTATCCTATCCCTACCTTGCAGGGTATCTACCACTCCCCCCAGCTTAGCGTTGTCCGCAAACTTCACTTTGAACCACATTTAATTTGTTACGTTTAGAAATAGTTTTAGGATTATTTTTCTTGTAACCATTCCTGACTTTAATGCCTCATTTTTACTTGTGTAACCCTTCTGCCAGACCCAGTCGGCCGCAGCAAGGGCCGGGTTCCATATATAGGGGTCCCTGTAAATGATGCAACACCAACTGGCTCGAGCCCCCACCCAGTCACCTGGGAAATTACACACTATCCCCCTGGGCGCCCTCCAAAGGGCAATACTTCCCCTCTCGCAAGTGTTGAAAGAAACCTTTTAATAGCAAAACAGAGATAACACCGCACTGTTTCGAACAGAGTTCATGAACTCAATGAGCCCAAACCCATCCCAGAGTACAGGGCATGTCCTTCGCCTCTCCCTTCCTTCTTGCCCCTGTACTGACCGTTGTAGTTGCAACATCCACCTCTCAGGTGTGACTCCGCCCCGTCGGCTGCAACAGTTCAACACAGGCCTGTCCAGGCCCCCACTGCCGCTGTCTCCTATCGCCTGTGGGCCTCACTGAGTCCCCCACCGCTGGCAACAACCACGCCAATCTCCCACCGACTGCTGGCTGGGCTGGCACTGACTGTGCCCGGCCCCTCCGCCAACCACCTTGGGCTGGCACCAACTGTGCCCGGCCCCCCTTGTTGACTGGGCTGGCACCAACTGTGCTAGCCTCCCACCAGAGTTGCCTACTCAGCTCTGTTAGTGGTCAGGCAAGGTTCAGCTCCTAGTGATTTCAGCTCATAGGTAAACCTTCTACTGTCATACAGGAAATATCTCTGCTTTCAAGAAACAAAAGACTCCAGGATGAGTCATTAAGTCTATCTTTTAACAATGGGAGATGAGAGTCACTCCCTGTCTGGGTCAGCCCTCTCATTTAGCCCCTACTATCTCAATAGGAGACTTCACCACATCCATGTTTTCAGGCTGAAACATTGGCCTGCCACCCTTGGGGAGCTCTGTTTAGTTTAGGGTGAAGTGTTCTATCATAACAACTAAACCCAGTTTTGCTGACATCTGTTCATACAATTGCAGGACAACATTTCATTACCCCAGCAGTTAACAAAAAGTGGTTTGTAACCCAAACCCAGCCATGCTAACCATTTCCCATTATGCTCCACACCTAGGTAAATTATGCTAAGTACTTAATTGTACTCATGCAGATACCAAGCCCATGCAAATGATGTGCCCCCCTTTATTCAAACACTCAGACCTTGCTTACACTTGTACTCACTTCAAATCTCTATGCAGTTAAATAAAGTGGTTTTATTCTTTAATAAAATTAATCTGGTTTTGTGAATTGTTCGGATAACTCCATTTAAAGAGGCCTGCTATAGTGTATTGATTCTCTTAGAGGGGCAACAGACCTAGCATATCTGCACTGTTCAATGCAAAACTTTTTGGGGACCATCTGGGACTGCAAGTGTGCTAGGGTCACCCTGCAAATAGTAATTAAGGCTGCTGGAAGCCAGTGTGGTTGGTGTTTGCTGACAGGCTGCTGCAGTCAGAGCTGCTGGACCAGGACTGTGTCTTTACAGAAACACAGGGTGTCACCTGCATGCTGACTGGAAGCTACAATAGCGAAGCACAGAGGCAGAGCAAGTCATGACACAGCCCCTCCCTGGTCTGGATTGCACCCTAAAATGTTACACTCTGCTTTAGCTCCCTGCCTGGCCCCAGAAACTCCTTCACTCTGCTCCTGTTCCCAGTCCATCAGCAGCTTCATCTCCCAGCTGCAGTCTACATTAGGCTACATTCTCTTGTGCTGCGACTTCCTCTCCCTCTGCCTTACAAAGCAGCCCCCAGTATGCCATACCTCTCCAGCCCCTCCAGGAGAGGAGACGGGGCGGTTCCCACCAGCCACTGCAGGTCACTCTCTGCCAAATCAGCTCCACTTGCTGACTAACAGGACCCTGCCCTACGTCACAGGGCTAAATCTAGGGATGTGGGGCCTCTGAGAGGAGGATCTTTATGTTCAGCAACCACCCTGCTCCCCAGATGTTTAGCTTCTAATCCCTCATGGTTTTAGCCGGCAGTATTCCCATGTGCTCCTGAACAGAGATGAATGCCTCATGCCCTTTGGAATAGTCTGACTGCCTCTTGGATGACATTCAGGGTTTGTTGTAGCCCTAGTGATTCCAAACAGGGACCATTAAAGTCAAGTCTGTAGCAAAGTGGAAGCCAGAAGACAAGACAATAATATTCCAAATACTGTTTATCCAGTTTGACACTCATCTGACCTGGGTACAACCATGGATGAAGTGTAAATAGTTTCTCAACATCACCATGTGCCAGCCAGCCAAGTGTGTACATTCACACTGTGCTGCCTTGGTCACGGTCTACTACTGCATTCTACGAAAAACCAAGGTAGCTGAGTGCAGGAAGGCGCTGTGGCCTCCCCCGGAGACAGAGCTTGAGGGAGGGCGAGAGCAGCCTGAGTGGACCAAAGCAGGCCCAGCCCAGCTGCTAAGTCTGCCCGGCAACCAGGGAACCGGGCCATGATAGGACTGCCCAGCCAGCCCAATCAGCAGCGGTGGGGTGGAACCCCCACAGGAAGGTACGGTATAAAAGCATGGCGTCAGAGCTCAGTCAGGGAAAGGCTGCTGTTGGAGATAGATGTGCTGCCCCTGTGGTAGAGGCCTAGGTCGGAGCAGAGCTGCTGACCAACCCCAACCCCAATGGGGCCTGGACGCTGGGTAGAGCCTTCCCGGAGTGGGACAAGGCAACCCGGCCAGAGAGACTGCGCCAAGGTACCCAGAGCCCTGGGACTGGGCCGAGACCCCGGAGCAACCCAGGTAGAGGATACCACCTGCCCCCCCCTCCCCCCACCTCTCCTGAGGCCGGACAGAACCTGGAGGAGCTGCTGTAAGCCGAGCCAGTCCCCACGCAAAATGACCTAGAGGAGCTGCCCTTCAAAGAGGAGCTCCCCACATTGCTGCCCGTGGATGAGGAAGAACTGATGGGCCAAACCCAGATGGAGTATCTCTACAATACTGAGGAGACAGGTACTGGGGTCAGTGGGGAGGATGTAACCCAGGGGCAGCCATAGCTTGTGGCTGAATCTGAGGCCTAGTAGGTGTGTTGCAGCGGGAGTCCCGCCGACACAGTGGCAACCGCTTTTGCCACTGCTAAGGCCCTGGGCTGGGACACAGTGGACTTGGGTGGGCCTGTGTCGCCCTCACCTGCCCCTTCTCCTTGCCACCCCGAGAGTGAGTATCGTCCCCTGTGCCCTGCCTGAGGGCCGGGGCGACCAGGCCGCTTGCGCGCGTGCGCCCGCCCTCCCGCCCTGCCTGAGGGCCGGGGTGACCAGGCCGCTTGCGCGCGTGCGCCCGCCCGCCCATCCTGCCTGAGGGCCGTCCCTCTTGAGTAAAAAGGTGCTGTGGCCTCCCCAGGATCCAGAGCCCAAGGGAGAACCCCGGCAACCGGGCCAGCGAGGACAGCCCATTTACACTGAGAGACCTCCCAGAAAACATGCAGAACAGTATCAGAAAATACAAGGCAATGCACTCTGATGTCCTACTGCAGAGCTGGGAAGAAGGGCCAGCAAGTTGGCTTATACAGGCATAGTGTGTGTGTTTGTGCAGAGGAGGATGGGGGGAGAACTGAGTCCCTACAGCAAGTGTTGTGGCCTGGATTAATAAAAGTGTGCACAGCAGCCCTGATGCGGGCAAGACATGTTTGTTGCCATGGTGATGAGTACTGCCTTATGTAGATAGCCACAAGTCATGTTCAGAACCCCCCTGTCAGCAACTGTTACAAGTTAGTTAGTTTAGATTGGGTCTTAGTCCGATATTTCAGTAACTCCCCGGAGTAGAAACAAATGGCATACATCAATGGAAGGCAGAGACGCCAAGCTTTCCAGGGATGTGTGACATCCATTCCTATACCTTGAAACAGTCTCTGGTCCCTTTGGACATGGGAAAATGTAGAGATCATGCACCAGACAAGCCAGTGTACTGTCAGCCTCCTTGGCTAGGCTTTGCTGGGTACTGCAGATCACGGAGCTGATCGGTTTATTGCAAGTAAGAGAATTCTTGTGGACGGGGCTATATTGAAGTGTGTGGTTTCTGTGCAAAGAGCTGGGGCCTGAGTGAGTAATGTCTGTCCCCCTTAATTCCCATCCATTTCATGAGTCTCCTAAAA
>NW_027133221.1:0-6781 GCF_026122565.2 Emydura macquarii macquarii
TATCCCATGTACTGCAAAGAGACAGTGGTGTAATTTGGACTCTCAGGAGTGGAGAAAATAAAAAAAAAGATAACTAGTCAAAGAAACACATTTATAAATAGCATCAGTGGAGGACAGTTAAATACACTGATCATTTGCATCATGTGTTTCCCATGTGTTTATACAGCTGGCATGATACAATGGGCCACACTGAGAAGGGGAGGGACAGAAAGGTAATTGTGTGTGAAGACCACAACTGTAAAATCACAGAGTGCTCAAGTAGGCTGTGGAACTAACAGCCACAAGATATCAATAGGACCAAGAGTTTAATAAGATTCAAAGGGGGAATGGAGGTTTATTTCGGTAACCTGAAAATCCAGTTAAAGTAGTAAGGATTTTTTAAAAAGCCTTGGGAAGGCTATCACCCTTCCTGATTTACACCATAATAATGTCTAATTAGTGCATCTCAAGAGGAATCTTTCCCTGGGAGCAGGTTATCTCATAGCTGTCTATTGCAGGACTTCTTCTACCTTGCTCTGAAGCATCTAGTACTGGCCACTGGATAATGACCTAAATGGACTATAGGTCTGATCCAGTCTGGCAATGCCTATCTTCCTAACGGTGGTGTACATAAAAACATAAAAATGGCACACTGGGTGAGACCAATGGTCCATCTAGCCCAGGATCCTGTCTTCCAACAGTGGCCAATGACATGTGCTTCAGGAGGATTGAATAGAACAGGTAATCATCAAGTGTATATCCAAGTCTGTGTTTTTTGATCTTCCTTGAGCTCCAAGATGTTTCTAGACTTGAACTCAGAGCAGAATGATGCCTCGTTCAACGGTCTCATGTTAATTTTCCTTTCAGGAAGTAAAGTTCAAAACTCCTCGGACATGCCTATTGAATTATGTCAGCTGTCAATGACACCAAATTCCAACCTTCAGTGTTCCTTCTCACCGGAATACCTGGGCACGAAAATATCCACATCTGGATTTCTATCCCCTTCTGTTTAATGTATGTTATTTCGATATTAGGAAATTCACTCATTCTGTTCATTATAAAACAGATCCAAACCTCCATGAGCCCATGTACATTTTCCTTTCCATGTTGGCTGTCACAGACCTTGGCTTATCGATATCCACCATGCCAACGACACTGGGCATATTCTGGTTTAACTCTAGGGAAATCAGCCATGATGCCTGTTTTGCACAACTGTTCTTCATCCACTCCTTTTCCTACACTGAATCCTCCGTGCTCTTGTCAATGGCCATTGACCGCTTTGTTGCGATCTGTAACCCGCTGAGATATGCTTCCATCTTAACCCTGCCAAGAATAGCCAAGATGGGACTGGGGTCTTTGCTAAGAGGAGTGAGCTCAATATTTCCACTTCCCATTCTCCTGAAACACCACCGATATTGTCAAGTCAACGTCCTCTACCATTCCTACTGCCTGCACCAAGAGGTCATGACAATGGCTTGTTCAGATATCAGAGTCAACATCATCTATGGCTTCTTTATAACCATCTCTTCACTGATGTTGGACTTCCTGCTCATCCTCCTATCTTATGTGATGATCCTCAAAACAGTGTTGAGCATCAGGTCCCATGCGAAGCGTCTCAAGGCCCTGAACACCTGCGTCTCCCATGTCAGTGTCGTCCTGCTCTTCTACATGCCAGTGATTGGCTTGTCTGTGATATACAGATTTATGAAGAACTCTTCCCCTGTGGTGCAGATTGTCATGGGCAATGTCTATTTGCTGATCCCACCCCTGATGAACCCAATCGTGTACAGTGTGAAAACCAAACTCATTCGTGCAAGGATAGTCAGCATGCTTGTGAAGTGAAGCTTCACTTCATTACCTGCCTCCAGCGCTGGTGACATGGGATATGAAAACACAAGACACATCTTCCTTCCCAGACACTTAGATAGAATCATAGAATATTACAGCTGGAAGGCACCTGAGGAGGTCGTGTAGTCCCATCCCCTGCTCAAAGCAGGACCAACCCCAAGTAAATCATCCCAGCCAGGACTTTGTCAAGATGCCTTAAAAACTTCTAAGGATGAAAATTCCACACTTCCCAGGTAACCCATTCCAGTGCTTCCCCACCCTCCTAGTGAAAATTTTTTTTCCTAATATCCAACCTAGACCTCCCCCACTGCAACTTGAGACCGTTGCTTCTAGTTCTGCCATCTGCCACCACTGAGAACAGCCTAGCTCCATCCTCTTTGGAACCACACTTCAGGTACGTCTGAGAGGACATGAGATACTGAACTTCTTTACCAGCTGCTAAGGGATGACAGTGCACTGGGGGAATGGGACCAAGGCAGGCAGTAGCATTAACACAGTGACTGTGTTTGTGTAAAGCCAGGGGATGGGTGGGATGTTATCGCATAAAGAGCTTTATAGGTGTCTGCTCAGACCTCAGAATTGCTGTGGATATAGTAAGGATAGAAAAGGAACATGGATGTTTTGTCCCATTGTACAGGACCTGTCACTGTCCCATCTCTGGTTAAACACCAAGGGGCCATGAGAAAAGCTGCAGAGCTGTTTTGCAGTCACAGTCCTGGACCTTCCTGAGCACTCTGGCTGCTGCGTGATCCTTGGAGATCGGCCCCAGCTGTGAGATGGGCATTTCCAGGGCCACAGTCACCCACCCTTCCCCTGTGCCCTCACCCAGGCACTTGTGACTGAGTCGTTTCAGACACAGGATTAAAGCAGGAGCCCTAAGAGAAGCCATTCGGGCAGCGGCCTGCCCCGTGCATGACACAGGACTCCTGGCAAGACACTCAGGCCCAGATTCCTTCTCCCTCCTCCAGTTGTGCTGCCCTGCTATGCAAAGGGGCAGAAATGGGCCTCAGGTCCCAGCAAAGAAACAACCAGCTCCTAGCCCAGCCCAGCTCAGCCCATCCATTCAGTGGCCATTGGAGGGGGTGTGTCAGGGACTCTCCCCTCTGAGGGTGGGGGAGGCCAGTGGGCTCAGTCACCCCCTGCTCCACGGTTTGGCCATTTAATGTTCCTGGGACTTTAGGAGCTGACAAGGCCAAGCAGAGGCAGCTACGGGGAGAGAGGAAGATGTTCAGCTGGGGAATAGTTCATGCTGTGTAATCGGGGGAATGGGCCCGCTATTGTGGGGAACTTTCCTGGCTCACACGCTACCCCGGTGCAGTTGGCTAGCAAAAGGATCTGAGTCCTTGCTCCCACTCTCTTTACCCAGAGGCCGGCCTGACCTCGAGGGCTCCCCGCCCACTCTCTGTGTGGTGGGGTCCCCATAACCCTGACAAGGCTGGGCCCAGAATCTCTGGGGCTCAACCCCCAAATCTTGCCGTGGTCCCTTAGGTCAGGGGCTAGAGTGTCCCCAGTCCGGGCACTAACCCTGCACCGGGCGCTGCCCTGACCCACTGATCAGTGCAGGCAGTGCACAGCCATACAATGTATTACACAGCAACCAAACATCAAATAAACAAACAGAAAAGAGAAGAAGGCAAACACCCAGCACTGCCCCTGGCCCGGGGCCCACACACGGTGTCTGTGGGGTGTGAGGGACGCTCACAGTCTGGGTCACACGTCGCAGGCCCTGCCCAGGCCTGGCTGCGTGGCAGGGATGCCGTGGGTCGGACACGGGCTCTGGGGTGGCCACACGCCCCAGGCGCTAGTGGGGCAGGGCCCTTCTCCCAGCGTCAGCCCCCCGTCAAGGTCACAACCCCCTGAGTCCGGCCTGCGCGGCCTCTGGGCTGGGGCATCTCCCTGCACCGGGCCCTGCCCAGGGTCCCCCCACGTCACTGCCCCCAGCCGCTCACTGACCGCACCCGGCCCAGACAGCCCCAGGCCCAGCTCAGCTCAGCTCCCTGGGCCTCTCCTCTGGCCTCCAGCCGCCGGCTGCTCTGTCCTTAGCTCGGCCCAGCTCTCTGCACAGGCCCAGACAGCTCCAGCTCACACGGAGGACAGGACCCTCCTGCCCTCCTGGCTCCTCATTGGCCGGCCCGCCCTGTCAATCAGACTGACCTGAGCTGGTCTCTCCTCACTGGCCTGGGGCTGTGTCTGTTCAGGCCCTGCTCCCCTCCGGAGATGCCGCCAAATGGAGCGGCTCCGTCTCAGTTTGAATGAGGAGCTGACAGACCCTGACAGGTGGGAAATCCCAGCCTACGGCTTCTGTAAGGGCCTGAGACTGGGGCCTTGTAGTGTAGGGGCAGGGCCTGGCTCCCTCACTCCCTGCCACCCGCAGGAGCCGTGGGAGCAGGGCCGGCTGCCTCTTCTCTCTCAGAACATGGCCACAGCAGCAGAGGAAGGACCTTGTGCCCACTCTTCTCAGCCTGGGGAGAAGGTACTGAGCTACCGAGGGGCTAGCTGAGGAGGAGCCAGGAAAGCTCCGCTTGCCTGAGCCAACGCAGACCCCAGCAAGGGTGGTGGAGGGGGCTTTCCTGGGCAATAGAGGAGGGTACACAGGCTAGAGACCCTGTGTTTTGGAGAACAAATACAACCCCACACAGGGGGATCTTGTTTTCAGTCACACAGGGTGAGAGTAAGTCACTGCAAGGATATTACAGGGAGGGGCAGGGTGCCTGCAGGGTACCTCAGGCCGCAAGGGGGCACGCTGGGGTGGCACCCATCTGCAGGGGCTTGACCAGAGCATGCTGTGCTCTGTGAAGCTGCTGCAAACGTGTGGGAGTCAGCTCAGCCCCCAGGCAGCTCTACACTCCACTGAGGTTGGTCGGGAACCGGCCAGAGAATCCAGCCCCTGTAACTGGCTCCTTGCTATCCCCGCAGCGCAGGGAGCAGCTCTGTGTGTCTGGAGAGCTGGGTTCATTCCCTTGCCCTGTGTGACCATGGACGAGCCACCAACTGTCTCTCAGCTCCTGCATAAGCAGATAATAGCCCTGCCCTGCCCTGCCTCACAGGGCTGGTGGAGAGACAACATGCATTCAAGGTGCTCAGATACTCTGAGGAGGGGGCCAGAGGAGACCCTAAGATCAGGGTCTGCCAGGGATCCAAAGAGCAACCCTGACATTTGGCTTTCAGAGGCCACAGTGTTACAACAGTTTCCTGTGACAGCTGGCCTCTGGGAATCCCAGTGACTGCAGCCCCTGGGTGTCTGGGGCAGATGTGGGGGTGCTCGGGGGTGACTGTTGATCTGCTCCCCACAGTGAGGTTTAGGTGCTGGATCTCTGAGGGGCGGGTTGGAGTGTCACAGGGAAGCCAAGGGTTTCAGGCCACGCACCAGATTGGTGATCTCAAGCCATTTGGGCTGAATGGGTCTAACTTCCAAACAATGGAGCAACAGTAACAGGGGCATCATCTTAGATGTCCTGGCTGGGAGAAAGCAGTCTCAGGGCAAAGGTCAGCTTCACCCTTTGGCCCCGTAACACAGACAGAGCTGATCTGGGCCCAGGCTCACACAGGGAGATTTTTGAGAAAGGCTGCTTCCTCATGAAAGGGTCATACACATGGGGAAGGTGCTCTCTCAGGAGACAGAGGTAAACCAAGCTTGGTCCCAAGAGCTCCTTGGCTTCCCTTGGCCAGTTCTGTTCCTGTATCTGCAGAGCAAAGCCTGTCTAACTTAGCCTGTAGTGATGCCTGAGATAGATGAGTGCAGACATGTGACAGCTGCATGTTATTTTTAAAATCATTTTCTCTAATGCTTTGTGCTGTTTGGTAATAAACCTATTGGTTTTAAGGAGGCTGGTATTTATTGTATAGCTCTGGTCACAAGCACCCAAAGGGAAGACCTCAGTTGTCCATTTTCACCTCTATGGGGATAATTATTTACAAAAGACGGGTTGTTGTACCCAGCTCGAAGAGCAGGACAATTGTGAGATTCTATCCCAAGAAAGGAAATCCCAGAATTAGAGGATAACCAGAGTAGCAACTTTTTCAAGTTGCATCCCCAGTATCGATCCACTCAAGACAATGATTTGTAGATTCATAGAATTTAAGGCCAGAAGAGACCATTAGATCATCTAGTCTGAGCTCCTACATATCAGAGGCTGCAGAATTTCACCCATTTACTCCCGTATTGAGCCCAATGGCTTGTGTTTGACTAAACCTTAACTTGTGTTCCTCTCTAAAGTGAATCTTCCAGGAAGGCATCCAGACCTGATTTGGCGATAGCAGGACAATTCACCACCTTCTTTGGGAGTTTTTTCCACTGGTTAATCACCCTCACTGTTAAAAATGTGTGCCTCATTTCCAAATTTAAGTTGTCTGGTTTCAGTTTTGCAGCCACTAGTTCTTGTTATACCTCTCCCTGCAATATTAAAAAGCCTTTTAGGACCTCGTATTTTATCCCTATAAAGGTGCTTGTACACTGTAATCAGGACAACTCGGTCTTCCTTTGGATGAGCTAAGTAGTTTCAGCTCCTGAAGGCTCTCACTGTAAAACATTTTCTCCAGCCCTTCGATCATGTTTGTGACTCTCTCTGCACCTTCTCCAATTTTTCAAAATCTTTTTCAAATTTTGGGAACCAGCCCCTAATGCAGTATTCCAGCATTGGTTTCACCAATGCCACCTACAGAAGTGAAATCACCTTCCTACTTCTACTCACTACACCTCTGTTTATATAGCCATGGTTAGTTGGAAAGGACAGAGGAGGAGAAAGAGCTGGGTGTGTAAGTCAATGCCAGGATGACTGTGAGCCACCAATGTGATGTGGCTGTGAACAAGGCAAACGAGCTCCTAGAATGTATCAGGTCAGATAGGGAAGTATTAATATAACGATACAAGGCATGCGTGTGCCCTGCTGTGGAAAACTCTGTAAATTCTTGTCACTCATATTGAAGAAAGAAGAATTCAGACTGGCCCAGGTGC
>NW_027133222.1:0-68644 GCF_026122565.2 Emydura macquarii macquarii
AAAAATCCAGAAAATTCCAGTGTGGAATATAAAAAATTCCAGAGCTTTACAATGTAACAAATCCAATCTCCAATCTCTGAGAAGCGTTGCAGACAGGTAATTAGTTGAGATGTAAGGTGTTCTTATTATTAAGGCAGAGGATTGGGAATGGTTATTATTTTGGGGCTATTTCGTACTGTCTAAGCTGAGCGTTTAATTTGTGTGTTTAGGGTTTGGGGGCTGCTTCACTAGAGGCACAGGGGAATGAAATGAAAAAATGATGGAAAAAAATTTCCTAATGAAAAAAATGCTGTGAAAGGTAATTACAAAGACAGCAATGGGCTGCGAAGGAGAGGAGAGGAGAGCTGCACACGTTGAACAGTGTGTTACAGACAGTACTGTAGCAGTCGGTGCAGTTTGGATAGTGAGAGAGAGGAGCTCATTTCTGAACCATCCTATGGAATTCGATAGCAGGGATAAAGTCTCTGCTCTCCGAGTGGGTCAGCTGTGGAATTATTCGTGTCTGAGATCTCAGTTAGCTCAGCTGGTGGGTCTCTGTGTTAAGGGTCAGATTGTCTCGGTGACAGACAACTTCCCACCACACCGTGGTTGCCTGTTCCTATTACTGAACAGCCTCGTTACCAAGCAAGCTTGTTGCTGAAAAGTTCCAGAGGGGTAGCCGTGTTAGTCTGTATACAGCAAAAACAACGAGACTTCTGTAGCACTTTAAAGACTACCACATTTAATTTCTGCAGACATAAGCTTTCGTGGGTTACCCATGAAGCTTATGTCTGCAGAAATAAAATTTGTTAGTCTTCAAAGTGCTACAGGACTCTCGTTGTTCTTGTTGCCGAAACATTTTTCAGAAGCTGCAATGTGAAGACTCCTTTATCAGCCCAATTCCTGCTAAAGAACCTGACCCCCGGGCTGTCTGGGGAGTGCTTTGCTAGGTTGGGGGTCAAGACAAGAGGGAAAGGGACCTTGCAAAATACCACAATGGGGGTTGTTTTCATGGGGAGTCCAGAGCAGATTCCCCTGGCCCTAGCCTGGTGTTGACTATGTCATTACACGCAGACAGGGAGCCAATAAAGGCACTACCTGCTTAGGAACGGGCACAAAATTGGGGGGATTTTTAAACCCTTGGTAACATTTATGCACCTGCCTTGTTGCTGGGGCCATATTGAGATGCCTTTCCTTGCACCGGGTTGCATCTTACTCCACAAGCCGCCGGTCCCATTGACATTAGTGGGACCGTTTGAAGAGCAAGGTGTTACCGGCTTCAGTGGGGTTACTGCAGTCTTGCCATGAATTATTTCATGCTCTATACAGGTCAGAGCAGCCAGCAATGTTGTTTGAGCTGGCACAGTCAGCCCTGCCCCTAAGCCCTGGCTAAGGAAGGTCTAAGTCCTCAAGGCTGTACTGTAATGAAGCCTGCTGGTCCAGCCAGCATCCTGATCCCTGATCCCTGAGCTTGGCAGACCCAGAATGCAGCCTGTAGGAAGTGGCCCAGCCTTTCCGGACTGGCCAACAGCCTTGTTGGCGTGCTCCAGCCATGAAGGACAGAATCAGTGCAATCTTTTTAAAGCCCTCTCCCCCCACATGCTAATGAACATCTTGCACATTTCAAAGGTTTCTGGTGTCCCTCGGCACCTTCAGAAAACCAGCTTTTGGTTGCATTTCCATCTGAAATCCAATGGTACCTACAGTCATCCGAGGTACAATGGGACGGCTCCTCAGTGGCAGGAGTAAGTCAGTAGGTACAACTAGACTCACTCAGTGTAAGTGTAAACCAGTGTAGTCCATTGCTGCCAAGGAAGCTACATGGATTTATACCATATGAGGATCTGGCCATATATTATTAAAATTACGTCAATCTTGTATCTAGCTCTACACGAACAATACCGCAAACAGGGCTGGTTAGAAAATTACCCATCACAACTTTTTTCAGTGGAAAACTGGGTTCCAACTGAATGAAAATTTTTGTGGGAAGTGTTTACTTTTCTCCAAAAAAAAGTTAGTTTTTTTAGTTGAAAATGCAAAAAGTGGAAATGTGAAACCAAAAACTGTCAATAACTGAAACTTTTTCAGTATTCAGCTGAAAAGGCTTGTTTTGGATTTCAGACCCATTTAGATGAGTGATTAATTTTGTTTTGAATTTTCTGACATTATTAGCAGAATAAAACCGTATTTTCTGACCAGCTCTCGTTACAAAGCATTTCTGTCAAACTACCCCAGACAAATCAGATTTGAAATCATCAGGACTCCTATTGATCAGATTTCATGAGAGTGGACCCCTGGCTTTAGGAGGTTTGGTGAGTTTTGGCAGAGCTCTATTGCAAACAATGGAGCTATGTCAGTCTACAGCGGTCGGAAAGCTGGCGCTGGACTTCTGTTAGTCACCAACACCCAATGCTAATAAAAAACAGTTTATAACTTAAAAGAAAAAGAAGGAAAAATATTTTCCTTCAGGGGCTAATACTAGATCATCATAAATGGGGACCCAGTGGCAAAATCGCAATACATTTCATGGCAAATTCAAAATTCTATTCACTGGGAAAGAAAAGAAAATGCAACATGGGACGTATACATCTGCTATGACTATCCACAGATACTAAATATTATTCCCAATGCAGTGTGAAGGCCTGCATATGAAGTGAGAGGAGACCTGAGCCCAGATTGAAGACAAAGAAAGCAGGAAAAAATCATGGAAAAATGACAGAACTGGCAGAAGAAGGAAAGTTTGTGAGTAATTCAGTGACTTACCAAGGACGGTCAGTTGGGTTCCTCCACCGAAGACCCACCACAGTGACACACGGCTGTACAAAAACCCGTTGCCATGGATGGCAGGGAGAGGTCGCCACTACTGCATGTGCAGGGAAAAAGAGGCATGGGACACGTTCTACTGGCTTTCAATGGGAGCGCAGGTTTCTTCTTTCTGGAGAAACTCACTGTACAATAGGATGAGTGAAGATCCACTGGGAAGTGAAGCAACGGAGTGTTCCACGGGAGAACTCACACTAAGGCCAAATCCCGATCCCCACACACAGCCCGCGTAAGAGAGCAGAAGATGGTCAGGAAACCAGGATTCAATTCCTGGCTCTGTCTTAGATTTTCTTTTTGTCTTTGGGCAAGCCACATCATCTCTCTATGCCTCAGTTCCCCATCTGTAAAATGGGGACAATACTTCCCTACCTACCAGGGTGGTGTATGGATAAATTCCGAAGTGTCTCAACAATATTCAGGTACTGCAGTGCTAGAGGTTGTAAACTTACCTAGAGAGAAGCAAAGGAGCCATGTGCTCCGCTACCGTGCTGGATTCCACCACTGCAGAGCGCTCCAAACTCATGCACAGTGGGGGATCTGCCTGCATATCTTTGCTGCTGTGGATGGAGCCCCATGTTGTACAGTTCTGGGTGGTGGAGGGGGAGGTAGACAACTGGATAGCATGTTGGTCCTTCCACTGCCATTTGGCCAAAGCAGGCCAATACCGCGCCAAATTCATCACTTGTATTGACTTCAGCAGAATTATGTCATGGAAAGAATGAGGCTCATGAGCTGTCAGCACTGAAAGGATTTGGTCGTGTCTCTTGTGTATACGATAACCCTACACAGAAAGCTGGCCGGAGCCCACACATCTGGGAGCACAAGCATCTTTATAGACATAAGGACTGTACAAAATGTCCTTGTGACGCACCAGAAAGTGTCAGCGAAGAGACAGATCAGAGATGCCAGGGACTGCACATGTGTGGGTAGGGTGTTATCCGAACCACGTGCTGTCCTGGTCTACTGTTTGAATAGCGCAAGCTTCTCTGCACTTGTCCATGAGCAGCTAAGACATCTCTTCTCACATTGTCCTAGCTTACCTGATCAGCATCTTCAGCTTGTCCATGGGGCTAGGCATTGCTCGGAGTCCCTGGGCACAGCACTTCTGCAAGAAGCTGCGTCGTGTCGTCCTGTGTTTGTTTTCAGCTGAGCCACGCAGGGCGCTAGTGAAGTCTCCTCAGGGAACAGGCCCCAGGAATGGCTCAAGATCCACGTGCCATGAACGAAATCAGCACCAGGCTTTGTTTGAAGCCCAGCAGTGGATGGGATGCAGGCGGTACTGTCAGTCTCTCTGGAAGCCAGGAGTCGATCAAGATGGTCAGAACCTTTGGTGCCTGTAAGAATCATGTCCATCGTAGAGCTGGCATACACTGGGAAATGACCCAGACCCTGCTGGCACCAATACAAGGCAACACTAGCTGAGCAGGCAGGCTCTATATTGACACCAATGTCCAGTGCGCAGCAGAGCTCAGCACTTTCCTCAAGGGAGCCCCCCAATTGCCTTTAGAAATGATCACACTGTCATCAGCTACAGCCATTGGATAGTATTTCCCAGCTGTTTGCAGCAGTAAATCCTGGCACTGTTCCCCTGAGCAGAGCTGACATGAAATTCACACCATGGCTGTGCTATTCCCTCCCCCTCACCTTAGGAGAGCAGCTCTGGTGCCTGCTGCCCAGCCGCGTGTGGGCGTGTGACACCCTCTCACCAAAGGCATGGCCAGTAAACATCTAGGCTGTGAGCTGTGTCCATGCTCAGCTGGTTTCTTATGAATGAAGCCAGGCACTGGACCCTCCCTCTGCCTGTAAATACAAACTCCCCTGAGTGCCTGGTGTGTCCCAGCACAGCACGGCCAGGGCAGTGAGTGGCTACAATTTAATTTCCTCATTAATGGGCCATGGGGGAAGCTGTTTATAGCACTTGCTTCTGCACTTACTGAAGTCAATCACACAGCTCCCATGACTGCAGTGGCTCAAGACCAGACTCGGACAGAAGTCTCTGGCCAGTGGAGATCAGGCTGGAAGGAGGCTCTGCAGTACAGCTCCATGCGCACTAATACGCTGGTCAGCATGCACTGAGGACATGGCACAATGATCGGGAGAATTCTGCAGGGTCTCAGCTTGGAGTGCGTGTCAGAGGTCCCGGCTGAGTCTCTGTGATAAATGTCCAGCTCCTTCAAGGAAGATGTTCTGGGTTATCAAACCTCTTCTTTGACACTTTCTGATTTGATATGTTAAATGACTTCATCATTCTCCCAGCTGAGGGCTGGATTCTCAGAGTGGGGAGAATTCACCGCTGGGTTTAGGATCCGCACAGGCCTGTGTGTCATATAAGGCTCACAAGACAGGGCTTATGAAGGATTTCAGTGGTGCACAGATGTTATGCACTCCTCTGCACAGGATGAATTTCACCCATTGGTGAGCACTTACTCACCCTAACAGTCCCATTGAAACCATGGGACTAACTCATGTGAATAAATTTACTCCTGTGAGTAAATGCTCACCGGCACAGGTAAGAGGTAACATGAACACCCTGATTGTTGAATCATTCAGAAGTGACTCATCTGATGTTTAAGTTAAGCATGTGCCTAACTTTAATGAACTACTTTGTTGAATGCAGGTCTGTTTTCCTTTGCTCAGGTTCCTGAGGCTGCATTACTTGTGATTTGTATTTGCTTTGGCCAGTGATTTGATCTGGCAAATGAAGGGTTGATGGCTTCTACTGCTGGATGGCCATAGGCTAAACTAGGATCTAGGTGGCGTTTAACCTTTGTGGTGGTTCCCTGCACTAGAATGAATTTTCCCCATAGGCATCAGGAGTGGTAAGATCAGGGTACTGTGGGGGCAGTTTTTTGTAGCCATTTGTATTTACATGGGGGCCAAACCCATAAAAAACTCAGTGCAAATCCAAACTGTACAAATAGAGTAGGATTTTCCCAGAGGGCTGGTTGTATAGTGCCACGTCCCATTGGAAATCAGTGGCGTCTGAGCACTTTGATCTCTTGGCCTCCTTTGGAAACGCCAGCCAATTCAGTATTAATACAATAAGATACCAATGCCCCATTGGTACATCCATTGTGTGCAAAGCAATGTCACAGCTGCATCGCACTGTCACGTCTGCGGGCAGTGACAGTCGAAGGCTAGCGCAGGGCTAGTGAACTGGAGGGTATTTCTCCGGGGTGCTATTCCTTGGAAGGCTTGTTATATAGTGACCCTGGGAAAGGTTTGGATTCAGAATGCGCAGGGCCTTGAGTCTGTAACCTGAGCTGTGCAGAGGCAATCCAGCATCAGTGGCGCTCCCGGGGGCTGCAAGGATTCACTCATGCAGCTCAGCATGCCGGCAGTGGGCATTACCGTAGCAATAACAAGTTAGATGCCAACGCTGCTGGGGAGGAGGGGAATGAGAAGAGTATTCTCGCCAGCCCTGCAGGCAGAAAGGAGAACAACGCTCAGCTGTTCATTTCTCTTTTCTGTCTGGGGTTTTCTTTGTCCCATCCGTGTTGTTGAGGGACAAAGGTCACTTTGATGTGTCCTTCGAGGGGTGTTGTCCGACTGAGGGGTCCCCTGCTAAGAGAACTGCCAGCTAGAGAGCTGGAGGCGCCCTCGCTGCCATTTGCTGTGACTGAACACCGCACTGCACGAGGGTTCCCACGCGGACCCTAGCCTCACTGTGCCCTCCTCTTACTTCAGTCCAGGAAAAGTCACCCTCCACCTCAGATGAGATGGGAGGGGACCCTAGTGAGCCTGTAGGCCCAGGGTGTGTCCCCTGTGCAGCACCCCCCCCCCCCCACGCCTATTCATTTCTGTGGGTGACCCCTGGTTCTTGTGTTATGAGAAGTGTAAATAACCCTCCCTTATTCACTTTCTTCACACCAGTCATGATTTAATAGACTTCTATCCTATCCCTCCCTTACTCATCTCTTTTCTAAGATGAACAGTTTAATCTCTCCTCATAAGGAAGCTGTTCCATACCTCTAATCATTTGTGTTGCCCTTCACTGTACCTGTTCCACTTCTAATAAAAATGTTTTGAGGTAGGGTGACCAGAACCGCAAGCATTACTCCAGGTGTGTGTGTACCATGGATTTAGATAGTGGCATTATGATATTTTCTGTCTTATTATCTATCCCTTTCCTATGGTTCTTAACATTGTTAGCTTTTTTGAGCAGATGTTTTCAGAGAATTATCCATGATGACTTATGATATTTCTTGAGTGGTATCAGCTAATTTAGACCCCAACATTTTGTACGGATAGCTGGGATTATGCTTTCCAATGTGCATTACTTTGTACTTATCTGCCATTTCGTTGCCCACTCACCCAGTTTTTGAGATCCCTTTGAAACTCTTTGCAGTCATCTTTGGACTTAACTATCTTGAGTAATTTTGGATCATCTGCAGACTTTGCCACCGCATTGTTTATCCCCTGTTCCAGATCATTTATGAATATGTTGAACAGTATTGGTCCCAGTACAAATCCTTGGGGAACCTTGCTATTTACCTCTCTTCACTGTGAAAACTCACCATTTATTCCTACCCTTTGTTTCCTATCATCTTTTTTAACCAGTTCCTGATCCATGAGAGGATCTTCTGTCTTACTCCACGACTGCCTACTTTGCTTAGGAGCTTTTGGGGTGGACCTTATCAAAAACTTTCTGAAAGTCCAAGTACACTATCTCCACTGGATCATCCTTGTCCATATGTCACTGTCACCCTTGCAGAATTCTAATAGATTGGTGAGGCGTGTTTTCCTTTTACAAAAGCTGTGTTGACCCTTCCCCATCATATCAAGTTCATCTATGTGTCTGATCATTCTGAGCTCTACTATAGTGTCAGCCAATTTGCCAGAGACTGAAGTTAGGCTTATCAGCCTGTAAATGCCAGGATCGCCTCTGGAGTCTTTTTAAAAAAAACAGCATTATGGAGTTATTTGGTTTCTTTTCCCCTACACTTTATTTAGCGTTCATGGGTGCCATAGCGGACTGGGAAATCACTTATGGGGGAAAAAACTTCAGGGCCTGGAATAAAACTAGCTACTCCAGCAGGCCTTGATCTTAGCCTTCTCTTTTCTGTAGCATGGTGACCCGGTACCAGCCTGGGAGACAAGGGCCTTGAATTCTTGTGAATTTCACCCTCTATGAATTCTGTTACAAGTTGTACCCATGCTTCCCTGTCCATGGGGTGGATAGGATGGCTCTGTCTGTGTGAGCAGCTGAGATTGCATGCTAACGGCCAGGCAAACCATTTACATTCAATAAGAATATTCTTTTCGGTGGTGATGACCCTACAGCGCAATGAATTGCAGACCACAAATCAAGGGAGTTGGGGTGGAATGATATAGTGTCTCCCTTGTGGGGCTCCCTGGATTTATGATTTTTCAAGGACGTATTTTCATTTGGGGTTCACATTTTAACTGTAATGCATCTATTTGCCAGGCCTTTGTTGATAAATTATAATCTGTTTACACTCTTATTGGAGTTGAGGGCCGCTGCTAAGACATTCACCTTTGGGAGAAGGAACAGGGACACAGCAGCTTGGAACAAAGATCTTTTGATTAAAAAAATCCATTAAAAGCTCCTCCAGCCTAATAACATTTGTTTGTAGTTGGCAAGCACATATCCATCCATCCCCTATTTGCTTCCCTGCAGAGAAGCACAGTGCAATTTGGAATTAGGTGAGCTGGTATGTTTCCATGTCTGCACTGCTGGTTTTGTGACTTGTGGGTGGCAAGAGATACTCAGTGACTCGAGTGGACTCTTGTAGCATGAGGTCTGTTGTGTTCCAGTTATGCCATTAGAAGGTGGGTCAGATTCTGCTCTTGTGCAGAGACCCTGACAAAGACCTATGGCACGACTTACAGGGAGACACTCTTATGCCCACTCAATAGTGTTTAAATGGGACTCAAGTGCCACATAGGTTTTGCGTTCAGCTCTTTGCATAGGGTTGAGTTCAGACCCTATGATCTGCCAAGAGAAACCGGGCAGTGGGTAGCACCTTCTAACAGACTTGGTGTAACTCCCAAAGCAGCTTGGTGCTAGTGGTTTTCTTGCTAGGCAAAGCATACAAAGTAAGATCATCAGTGCGTATAAATGGGTCTCACTCCACTGAATTGAAATGCATGGTGCCTATCTACTCCAGATGAAAATCCAGCAGATAGTTTTATAACTATGAACACACATTACCCAGTGGCTACTAAATCTTACTTATATTTGCTGAGAGTAAGTTATTGACAGATAAACTGATAGAAATCAGTTCAGTGTTTGGAACCGGAAGAATAAACTATTGGCTGATAAATGTTCATCTTTTATTGCAGGATCATGATAAACAACTTTTCAAAAACATTTGAAAGAGACAATAATTTTAACTCTTCACAGACACAGTGATAGCTGAATGTTTCTGGTTTTATTAATATCATAACAAGGCTGCATCACTGACTAAAGCAGGAAGGACATTTCCAGGGCATGCAGAGGGGTGAGAACAGTGGGAACATGGGAACAAAAGCAGGATATCAAAGGGATCGTCAAAGATCCCCCATATAAAACAGGAAGCAGAGCTGCTGGAAATCAGCATTATGATAATGCTACAGACCGATCCTGGATCCTTTGGGGAACTCTCTGCTGACAGACACAGGGACCGGCTGAGCCCCCTCACGGTCCGAGGGCTAAGAACACTCTGAACTCTTCAGGGACTTCTCGAAGTTCTTCCCATCGTGTGTCACCTGACAGGTGTAGGTCTCGCGTTTCTTCCAGTCTGCTGCATTCAGAGACAGGTAGCTGCTGGCCATGAACTTGTTGTCACTCTGTTTGGATGGCTTGGTGGTCTCCACTCCAGTCGAGATCGATTGGCCATCAGCTTGCCAGGTCACTTGGACTGACCCTGGGTAAAAGCTGTTCAACAGACACACCAGTGTGGCTTTGCTCTTTGTTTGCATCTCTTCCGCGGATGGAGGGAACAGGTGCACAGTCGGAGATGCCTTTGGCTGACCTACAAGACAATGAGATTCAGAATCAGATTAGGAGCAAAACTAAAGCGAATTCAGATATACAGCAGAACATCAAATTCAGACACTGCCAGTGCAGAATGCAAGATGCTAGGTATTTTGGGCTAGATTCCCACCTACTATATATCAATGTAGTTCGATGACACCAGTTAAGGATCTGGCCCTTCGGGTCTATAAAGTGTATTTTTTAAAATAAAGTGTATGGTGCCTGAGGGAGAAATTGCCTGAAATCTAGATCAATGCTACTTTGTAATTAAAAGGCTTACCATTAAAAATCAAATCAAAGCTCATATATATTATATACCCAGATTCAAATGGCAAAGACTGAAACCTTTCCAATAGCGTGAGTGGAGTATAACAGGAAAAGCGAAGTTCAGCTAGAGCATTGTACTAGCGCATGCTGCAGCAGTGATGCTATTGTTTTCAAATAATTTAATAGGTATTTCCCTGCTAGTGTTTTCCCATTGAAAGGAATATTCTATGCATACAGATCATCCACCCAGAGAAATCCTGCATCCAAATTCACCAATATAATAACCTTCAGTGCTAAACATTTCCTAGCATCTGGCCTTGTGCTGACGGCTCGTTCATTCTCCGCCAGCTAAGGAGCCAGCTGGCATTGACGCTGCATTTGCTTGATTGCCCAGGAATTCAGGTCTAAGAAATGTAGCTTGCTTATTCTTTGAATCAAATACGTTTGATCTGCTGTGAGCTGCCATCAGAACATGGAAAGCAGCTGCTGCTTTCATACACAAAATGGCACCACGTTACAGATGGTCTGCCGTTATCTGCCTCTAACACGTCTATCTTTAGAACTGCCAGCTAGCATTTGCCATCTTGTGACCACCTGCTGGCTGTAGGAAATGCAGATGTTTGAGGGCTTCAGTTTTAGCTCAGATTTGGAATCCTGCCTAACCTAAGACCTATTTAAATTGGTTAATTTTTAATTGTTGGTATTATAGAAATTTGTACTCCTTTAGTATCTCCTCCTGCAGGATATTCCATACGTGACAGGAACCTCACACAGTGTGTTTCACGTTTTTATTCTTGCTGTTTTCTTAATATTTTAGGGTTGCATTTAGGCAAATTCAGCTCGCATTTGGGCAGGTACTGAGGGAAACATTAAACCACTGAAGTTAATTTGGTTGAATCAGAGAAACCAAAAGCAAAATTTGGGCCCCTAAAATGCGAACTAGGGTCCTACTCCAGTCGAGCACTTAAACACGTACTTAACTTTAAATACAGCAGCTATCCCATGGAAGTCAATAGACTACTCAGGTGTTTAAAGTTAGGCATGCGCTTAATTGCTCTGGTGGATCAGATTCTTTGTGCAAAGATTTACGGTGGTTTATGGCCCACTGGTAGCATCAGAGCTCATGCAACTTCATAATCTACCCCTGCACATCTGGCCAGCACTCTCCATTGTTAATTCCTTTTGGCACAGTTGTGCCACTGCAGTTATCCAGCTGGCCAGGAATTAGGCCTTCAGTCCTAGCATTAATAATATTGTCCATGATGACCTCATGGGCTCTACAGATATAATAGTTGAACATGACATTGGTGGGAATTAATGTCCCGTTATGAAGCTGCACTCAGCTGAAACTGACATCGCACAAGCCAACATTTCATCACATGGTCACGTTACCGTAGTGTTCCCAATAACACATGGGAACTGCTATGTCTGATTATTTATTTGGATTCAATTTAGAGAACTTTAGCCGCTGAGGCCTTGATCCTGCAATCAGATCCATACCGCCTGACCCTGCCGGATTCCCATGGGCTTCAAAGATGCTCTGTGAGGATGCCAGGGTCTGCCTGGGTGGATCCAATTGCAGGATTGGAGCCCATGCAGCTCAGCGCTATTTTATCTGAGTAGGCAGCCAGAAGGGCTCGCTAAATTGCTTTCAATTGTACAGCACTTGGCAATTCAAATATATATTTACAGTTAATTAGATTCCATGGGGCAAACTTTCCTCTCAGCTACGCTGTGTGAATCCCTTGTAGTCAATGCACTTTCACCAAAGTCACCGAGAAGGATATGGCCCAATATTTTCAGAAGCCAATTTCAGCTCATGTTTAAAAAACCTCCTTGCTGACAACTGACTGAACGGCTCATATTCCCGGCACTGATCGCAGAACAAACTAGAGCAGCAGAGGCCAATCCAGAGTTCCCCGTGTTTCATCAATGTATCATTCATTGATTGTTCAGTTCTACATCGTAGTTAAAGTGACAATTCATAATTAGGGAGACTCCCACCTCCTGAAGGGACACTCATCCTTCAGAGACTCAAGGCCTCATCCAGCAATGAGTTTCTCCAAGGAGACCCATGGGCTAGCACAGAGCCCATTGGATTCAGTGGTCATTGATAGTCAATGAGAGTTAAAGGTTGTGGGTCAGATTCTCACACACACACACACACACATGCACTGTTGAAAGGAGAATCCATCATTTTAATATCTTCTAGGAAGAAGTGAATTGAGCTACTCCAGATTTATACCCATGTAACCGAGAGCAGAATTTGGCCCATACTTTCTAGACTGGAGTTCATTTTCTCTTCAATTACAATGTGTTAATCCCATCAGAATATCTAAAATTCCTAGAGCCATGGTTTTCAATCTTTTTTCATTTGCAGTCCCCTAAAAAATTTCAAATGGAGGTGCCAGACCCCTTTGGAAATCTTTGACAAAGTCTGTGGACCCCTAGGGATCTGCAGACCACAGGTTGAAAACCACTGACCTCCATGTTTCACAAGAAGCTTTCTGAAAAAAAATTCTAACATTGCTGGTGTAATCCCATCTGCTGCTGGTTTCCCCCTCACTCGTACAGAGGAATAAATATCTATGGCTAAACACCCAAAGGAAATCATCCCTTGACTTAGTCCTGCATAAACTGATTGCACAGAGATGTTCAGACCTGTACACACAGCTCGATTTTCAGAGGTGCTGGGCGCACATCACTCTTATGGGGAGCTACGGGCATGCAGCCCCTCTGAAAATTAAGTAATAAGGTTTGTTCACTTTCCTCTCAAGCATCAGCTGGTCACTGCTGGCCCAGTGGTGTGATACTGTATGGCAGCTCCTATTGACCTGATTCTCAGACACACTGTGCAACCACAGCTCCCACTGATTTTATAATCTAGCCAGTTTCAGTGCTGTGCCGGGGTGCTCTTCAGTCCTGTCACAATCACCATCTTGTGTCCTGAAACCCACCATATCAATTCCCCTTGCCTTAGTGTTGTTAACGGGTCATAAAATTATCCAGCTTCTTGTTAATTCAAGCTACAGTGTTTTACTCTATCACCTCCCATGGCGATGACACATCCTGTGTAGAAGTTCTGTCTTTTACTTAGCCAATACCTACTGGCCATCCATTCCATACAGAGAGCCCTCGGGTCAATGGACAGGGAGAAAGGACGAATGAGCTGTGATCTCTTGCTAACAATCACAATCATTCATTCTTAATCTTAAATATTCAACTGAATCCTCTCTTGCTCCTCTCTGTTCCTGGCTACAGAGACCTAGCTGGAGCAGATGAGTCTCACACTACTTAAGACCCTCTTTGCTGCCTATCTAGCTACCACGGGCATTTCTAGTGCCCATCACAGTAATATCTACGTATCTGCATGACAAGAAATGGGCTTCATAGAAATCCTTCTCTGGATCTGTTCAGTGTCAGCTATATCTTTTAAATACTGAGCTGCTCAGACACCAGCAATGGGCACGGATACTAGACAGATAGATGGTTAAAACTGAACAGGCTACTTGCAAAAAAGGGTGTATCATTCTTCAGTAAGAAGTCATCGTAATTTGCTCTGTACCCCTTTTAATTGCAACTGAGAATTAAAAGTATCTTTTAAATTGCTTCTGCCCCTGGGACTGCCCTAAAAACAGCCATATGTGTTTTCAATAGGAGAAACTTCTTTCTCACTCATCTGACTTACCGCTCCCATTTTTCTTACTCTGAGTTGCTAATTGTCACCAAAACCTAACTTTTCCAGCATAACCTCAGAAAAAGCACGAGACATGTAAAAATAAAAAGGCAACTGTCATTTTTGACCATTTCTGAAAAAGAAAGACTGTTTTTTTTGTTATTTTTTTGGCAACTGGACTGATCAGTCTTCTATGAAACTAAAAACCTTATATATCAAACTTCTGAATATTTTCTCCTTCTGCCATAGCCTTATCTGGGTGTCTTTCCAGCAAAGAGCGACTGACATAGACAGTTCTGTCTAATAAACAATTAAAATACAACTTGGCTGGGCTCTGAATTTAGGGGTTTTTTGGTTTGTTTTTCTACTACTGCTGTAATACAACAAACATCAGTTATGTGACCAAAGATTTTATCAACGGGCACTCATCAGTAGCGAAAGAACAAAAACATTTTACAAGTGAAAAAAGTCTATAAGTACTTGGGACCTTCCTTTTGTCATTCAACAGAGCAAATCCCTTCCACTCACACACACATTTTCATTGTGATTAGGACAGAGCAGAAGGGCACCCTGTCCAGAATAGACAGAGAAGTTGAGAAGGGGAGACAAAGGAAAAAAATTCAAAACCCACAACAGTTGGGAAACGATTGTAAATGAATATTAGAGTGACTTACCAAGGACGGTCAACTGGGTTCCGCCGCCGAAGACATACACACAGTGACACACGGCTGTGCAAAAATATCCCCGCAGCTACTTGCTTCTGCTTTGGGGCTTGGGCATCCCATAGGCGAGATGAATTAGATGGGGAGGATGATTGGCCAGAATGCTGAGCTTTGGGAGAAGGGACCCAGATTTCTCTTCTCTGAAGAAACTTGTGTGACACAGGCTGATAGATAATAATTCAGTGGGGAGTGTAAGTGTGGGATCACCTTCTCTCCCATGTGCCCTTAGTGACTTAAATCGGACGCTAATCCCAAAGAACGAACTCTCCTTCTCTTTGAGTCTTAATGTAGGGCTTTTCGATTCAGGCCTGGTTGACTTTGATGATCCTGTCCATCTTCACCAGCTTTTCCTCTCTGGATCTTTTTCCTCCTTATTTTGGCAGAATGGGTCACTGGCCCCGGCTGTGTTTCAATGTCCATGTTTCAGAGAATAAGCCGTATGACAGAAATGAACAGAATTTCAGCCAGCCACTTTGGCTCAGTCCTTTCAGCCTGGAGTCCAGGGGCCTCCAGGGAACTGCAGAATAAAACCTGGAGAACTAAGCTAGGGGATTCGGAGGAAGGGGAGCCTGGAGCTGTGTCAGAGGCTCGCTCTGCTATGAAGTTTGGCTACAGAATGGAGAAGGTGGGAAAACCAGTGGCAGGGTGTACAGCTGAGTATGGAAACCTGGATCAGTAATATGCAGTGTAGTACCTTATGGGAGCCGTTAGACAGAATGGAAAAGGGTATGTATTACTGTTCCCAATCTCTAGCATGTTACACAGGACCAATTCTAGCAAGAGGCCACAGCTCCTAGATTCACACCTTACAAAGTCAGCACTTTATAAGCCCCCATTCTACCCATGTCTCCCCTGAAGGCCTTAGCCACCCCCCAGAGCCTGGCACCTACCCCCTCTCCAAGTCTGCAGACTCTCGTACCTTTTAGGCGGAGTGTCTGAACCAATGTGTGATCAGAAACAGTCAGGGAGGCAAGAGGGTCACAGATAGATGCTAGGGAGTAATGCTCCCTTTGCCCAGTGCCCTACGGAAACCTAAAGTCAGTCTCAGGGCAACCTTGGTTTGGTTTAGGTCACGACAAATACAAATCAAGAAAGAGGCGATATTATGACGTTAAACCTGGTTTACCTGATTCCGTATTTCCAGCGAGGCTGTGGTATGACTCCCAATGGGTCCCACTGACACAGAAGGGCAGGAGACTGAGGTTCTTTGCTCTGAAATCCACCTGGATTCTTGGTGCCATGAATGAATGCTGTGCTGGAAGGAGATCGCAGTGGCTAAAGGACACGTGCTAGTGAAGTATTAGCAGCATCCACTGTTCGTCTCCCTCCGGAGGCAGCACTGGAGAACTCTCAGAACACACACGCTGATCAGTTTCCCCAGAAGCCTCAGGCCAGGCAGAGACTCCTCTGTAATGAAGCAGGGAGGAAGATTCCTGGACGTTTGTTGAAATGCAAGCGCTGCTCTTGCTCTAAACGGCCCTCCTCGCCCAGAGGGTTGGTCCTTGCTGGGAACCATGGAGTGATCCACGGCCAGGGGAGCCCACAGGCCATTTGAAGCATGACGTGGTCTCTCTTAGGGTCGGGAGGCTCTGGCTGCCCTGACAGGGTGCTACCCTTGGGATGGTCACACCACTGAAGTCTACCATAAACATCTTCTGTGTAAGCTCCTGGGTCCCAAGGATGCCAGATAGGTCAGGGAGTCCCTCTTTCGGTATGTCCCAGATACAAAGCAAAATTGTCGTCCATCCCTTATGAGTCCTCACAGATGCAGCTCCTGCAGTCGAATTCATTGCAGTAGCAGGATAAGTCCTTCCTTTATCGGCCCAGGAGGGACTGACAAGCACCATCTCAGCCGCAAACAGCGTCTCCTGCTCAACTGGCATCTCTGGAAATCCCCCAGCTCTGGCTCTGCCACCTGACTGGGAACTGAAACGTCTCTTCTGAAGCCTGACAAGCTGAGCTGGGTGTGCACAGTACAGGCCAGAGCCTGAGAGAAATGTCGGGTGATAAGTCAGTTGGCAATGAAAGCCTGGAGGGGAGGGACCAGTGGCCATGGGCCGGTAGCAAAACAGGAAGGGCTGACTCAGACTGACAGTGACTGTTGATGCTCAAACACAGATGCAGCAGCAGGTCCTCGGGGACAACTCTGGGCAGGTTTAAACTGAAAACCAGGCAAGCCCTGATTCCCAAGCTGGGGCTTCCTGTTGCTCTTTAAAGCTCTTCTTCAATAACATCCCCTTTTAAAGTCCCCAGTCCCCTGTTGCACAGACTGGAGGGTGCGACTCTAAAGGGAATGATTTTAAAGTTAACATCAAAATAGTCAACCCCCTGAATTCATGATTTCCAGGGAAGGGAGGGTAGCAGAAACATGCGGCCCTAGTTGGTGCTGGGAAAATACTTGGTGTTCAGCTGAAAAGATGAGGTCACTCATGTAACATTCATGATCCCGGTCATTCTACTACTGCTACTAACAGGCAAAACAAGGGGGAGACCCTAGAAAGCAATAGGAAAGCGGGGAAAGGCTCCAACTTTTCATAGCGTCCTGGAGGGAGGTCACACTCATGGAAGGCTGGTTTTACTTCAGTCAGTCAGCTGCTGCCTCTCTGCTGTCCCTTCTATGAACCAGCCAGAGCTGAGAATTGTATTGATGTGCTGATGGTAAGAGACATCTGCCTGGTTAGAGATACATACCTAATGGTAAGAGAGATCTGCATTGCACCTGATCTATTGCAACAAAAGTCCTGTTAGATCAGTGGATGATGGCAGATGGACTCATGAAATTAACCTGCTGTACAGCCTATTGCGTGAGCCTGAATGGCAATATTGTACACTTGAAATGAACTTGTAGGTTGAGAAATCAATGGCAGTTGATACCAAAACACTTAGCCGATGAAAACCTGCTGTGTGACTGAATGTGGCAGGACAGTTACCAGCTGTAATCAGGAAATGGCCCCTGCAGCCAACTCCTGTGGTTACAAGCTGACTTGTGGTTACATGATTTCATGCATTTTTTTTTCCACTGGTGCAGACTTGGCTTGCCCTGAAACTCTCTAGTAATGGGGGAAACACAGCCTGTCATTGCCAACATGCACCTGGCAGATGGTGTGTAACCGTCTGGCTCCTGGAAACCACTTCCTTTTTCTGCTAAACCCTGAAAGGAAATCAGAGCAATGTCTGGGGAACACAGGTGCCGCTCAGTGCAAGTAGCAATCACTGTGTTTATAGTTTCCGGTGTGCATAGGAAGCATCATGTAATCAGCCAGACTTTCAGGAAAGCAAGTCTCCCATTCTTCCATTGGTAACCTTTGGCTTCTGGGGATCTGGGTTCAAAGCCTTTTTACGGCAGGAATGAGGATGCGCTGCCTCTGCCTTCCCCTCTCACCATGGGCAGGCTGTCCACTCAGCGAGCTAGGAGAGGGATGAGCATGGTGCTGCAAATCAGGACAAAGACGCCTTGGTGGAACTGCCTGGAAAAGGGGCCAGTGATTTGGCTGGGTCTAGCCAGGGCTATCAATCCCTCATCTGTAAGAGCACCTGTCTAACCAGCTTGCATGAAACCAGAGCAAGGGGGCGAGAAACCTGTTAATTTCTTTCGCTGCCGCCATGAGCGCCTCGTTCCTGGGCCCAGCATGCCCTGCTGCAGCTGAACACGTGAGCTGGCCCAGCCAGCACACACGCACCGTTTGGGACGGCCGTGCCCTACACTCAGACTGTTTGACCCTGGTTCATTTCGCGTGGGAAGAACTCAGACTCCAACAAAACCAAACCCTGGGTGGGGTGTGTGTGTCTCACAGACAATCCCACCCCCTTTGCTTTACTCCTGCCTGGCTTACCAAACAGGTAAAGGTCTGAGACTCAGCAGAGAATCGAACCAAAGCAGAGAGCACCAGCCCGGCTTTCACAGCCACTAGCCATTCCTCAGCAGCCATACTCACCACTGCTCTCTCCCCTCCTCTGTGACTCAGGGCAGCTGGGGACCAGCTGAAGCTAATCAGATGTCCTTTATCAACTTGTTCTGTCTGCAGGTCCTGGGACTTCCCGCCCGCCCAGTTCTCTCCAGGGGCAGGGGCATGGACAGCATCCCTTCACCTAAATCCTGTTTGGAGGATTTAAGTGACACTTCACTGGGGCTCAGGGCTTGCTGTCCTGTGGCAGGGCGGCCTTTCACCCGGCGGTTAACACAGTCAGCGTCAGAGCCCAGATCTCAGCTCTACCGAGGTTTGATGGCGATTTGCGTTGTCAAGTCAGGGGCCAAGCACTTGTGACGTGGCGCAAAGACCAGCTGAGCTCTGCTAGCTCATCGGCTGAGTGATCCGCCCCGGCCACGGTGCGTGGCTGCTCCGCTTTGCGCAGTGTGGCTGGGCAGCCCAGCCTGCCACGGCGCCTCCTGCTGGGCCTGCCTCACGCCTCTCCCGCCACAAAGGCTCGCGCTGGATGCGTAGAGCTCCAAGAAACACCTCGGGGGCGGCAGGAAGTTGGGCACCGCAGCCAGGGCAGTGAGGAGCCAGACCGGAAGCCGGTGTCCTGGCCTGGTGTGAGGGGACACGACAGGCGGAAGAAACCTCTTTTACCTGAGACCTAAAGTTGCTCTCCTGCCATAAATAACCCTGCTACTCTGGCACCGGCTAAGGCGCTCCTGCCCATTTGGCTTCGCTGAGGCTGCACGGCACGTTCACAAGGTGTTAGCCCCAGTGCCTGTTAGTGTAACACAGGTGCTTACATCCCGCCCGCCTACATTTCTCACGGGACAGGCCGTATTATTATTCTGTGCTACCTCTCCCACATGCGTGTGGGGGTGTGTGCCGTACAGCAGCTGTCTCACTCCACCCCAGAGGTGGCTGCAGATCAGTGACGGGTGAAGTGATGTCTGTATATCTTTCTCTGAAGGGCTTTGGGGAACCCTCCGGGATCAGAGAGGCTGTCTTAAGGCAAGAGACAGTGGGTTTTGCTCTGGTGCGCCCGGGCAGTCGCATGGCATGGTTGGACAGATTACCGGGCTACACTTGAGCAGCCTGGCCTAGTGTTAACCGGGCTGTCCCCGCACGTGCTGGTCATGAACAGCTCCTCTAGGGCAGTCATTTGTGTCCCAGCCTGTACTTGGTTCTCTTGGGGAAGAGAATGTGATCAGTCACTCAACTTAATTGTTTCTTAGTTAGTGCAGTCTTAGCAGCTAATAATGCCTCCATTTCAGACAGTGGCACTGAGCCTTATACAGGTCAGCTAAACGTTTGGTATCAAGCTGCCATCTCCTATCGAGTTACGTACAAGTTTGAGTCCATGCAAAGGAAAATGATTAAACTAGCTGAAGACAGGAACAAGAGTTGGATCCAAGCCCTGAAAGTCAGCCAGGAAATCAATATTGGGCTAATATCAGCCGCTGACAAATGGTCAGTTGCACCACAGTTCAGACAACAAGCAGGTCCCAATGCCCAGCGCTAAGCACGGACCCTCCCTCTGCTAACCCCCTGGCAGGGCTGGGAAAGTCAGATCTCCTTCCCTCTCTTCTTGTTTTACACACACACAAAGTTTGCTTCTCTGAGATCCAGGCTTGGGTTCAGGCCTCTCTCTAACTGGAACACCATTGGCCAAGATTTCCAAAGGGGGCCGAGCACCTGCCCTGGGAAACTCAGGCCCCTTTCCCGTGTCTTTAATTGGGCGAAGAGAAGCGGAGGCACCCCAGATCCCTGTCCCTTTTGAACATTTTAGCCAGATTATGATTCCTGGGCATCTGTGGGAACGTGCAACTCCACCAGGCACCCCAGCCCTGCACTAACCTTGTTCCCTGGTGCATATCCCCATCTAGTGTACTTTTGCAGCAGTGCCACATGGGATTCCCATGTCTATATTTAATCCAGACAGTTATGGCTGGAGAAGCTTCCTGCTTGGGACAAGCCTGAAGATGGCAGCAGAGCCACAGAGATCCAAGCTGATGCGACTCCAGCACTCACTCACCTCCCAGACCCGAGCTGGGACAGGCAAAGCAAGGCCAGCAGAGGTCAACATGCACCAACAGGTTTCAACTCTCCTGGCAAAGGCAGAGACAGGATTTGCAAAGGCTGACTGCTCAACTGAGCAGGTCCTGCCACCCAGCTCGGCGTGTGAGCACCTGCTGCTGGTCTCTCATGGCCTGATTTATGAAAAAGCCCAGCTCCCACTTGGGCACCTCACAGGAAGTAAAGTGCTCGGCGTCCAGCTGCTCCTACCTGGCTCTCTGAGTGCACAGACCGACTCCTCAAGCCATCAGCCTGGTCACAGCTTTGGAAGGAATTGCCCAGGTATTCAGGCAGTTGCACACGGATAAGTATTGGCCCAGACAAAGGTGGAGAAGCCTCCCGCTCCCAGTAGGTTTTTGCACCGTTCCCCCTTTTAGTGACCCCCACGGCCCTTTCCTGACACTCCTGTCACCCCTGTGCCGAACGGTGGAAGATGCTAAGGCCGGGCGGGGAGGCGCAATCAGTGACGCAGAGGCTTGCTGTGTTCTGAGTGTAACTTGTTTAGTCCCGCATGCACCAGTCTAACCGTCCTTCCTGCACGGTCTGATTCTTCCTTGGGAATAATTAAGCAAACAGCCCAGCTCCATCACCCAGCCTGTGGCCTTGTTTTACACAGGACATCTCAGGGTCTCCCTTCCCCTTCTTTGCTGCAGGCTCTCCAGGGCCCTGAATAGGGAAGGCTGTCTCATGAGGGTGTAACTGGAGCTGCAGCTCCCCCTGCCCATGCTGAGACTGGAGGGGATGCAGACCCTTGGCTAGTCTGAGTAGAGAGTTCCCACCCGGCACAAGGAGCTGGAGGAGGGAGATGGGGAAGGGCCATTCACACAGTGCATGGAGGGAGCTGGGAGGAGTTGTTCTCCCTCCTCCCCGAGAAGAGCAGAGATGTTCCACCCAACCGCCTACAGAGGGAGCGTGAGGAGGAACCAGGGAAGAGCGGAGCATCTCCTGAGTGAGGAAATGGACTCACTGCGAAGAACAGCGATTGTGTGTTGTGTTGTGTTGTGTTATGTGCAGAGACCAAACACTGCCGCTTGTGCAGGTCTGTCCCCCTTTACCACTCAGGGCCCAGCCTGGGGAGCGGAGCGGAGGCTTTTGTCTCACTTCCCCACCTGACTGTGTCACTGTGAGGAGCGTTGCTGTGCCACGCAGCACAGTAATAATCAGCCTCATCCTCTCCAGGGCCCCGGAGATGGTTAAATAGCCGGCGTTGCTGGACGTGTCTTTGGAACCAGAGAAGCGAGCAGGGACCCCAGAGCCCTGCTGCATGTCAGAATCTGAATAGTAATACAGCAGGTACCGTGGAGAACGCCCAGGTTTCTGCTGGTACCAGTACACAGCGTAACCACTGATGCTGGTCCCACTGCTCATGGTGCAGGAGAGTTTCATGGTGTTTCCTGGGGACACTGATTGTGGCTGAATCAGAAAAGGCTGCGAGCTGGAACCTGGAAACAAATATGGCAGAAATTTGTCAAATTCTCCCTGTCTGTCCCCAGCCCCTAGTGCCCTGGTTTGTGAATTGACTTCAGCAGTAACTTTCATCTGTGTTTTAATTGCTCTGCCCAATCCCACCTGTGCACCACGTCCCCAGCAGGACGATGAGGGGAGCCCAGCACATGGTGAGAAGATTTCAGACTCTTGGGAGAAAAAAACAGCCAAATCCACTGAGAACACCTGACAGCGTCTGCTCTGTATATTGGTCCTTCTGGGGAGGAGCTGCTAACTTCCTCCTTTGTGTTCATCTGCTCTCATCTGCTCGGCCCTGAGGATCACAGGGAGGTGTCTGCGTGGGAGGCGGGACAAGCTACAGCCCAGTGAGATGAAGCTTCCCCATCCCAGGTGAGATCTGACTATTCGTGTCAACAGTCTGGGTTGACCGAAACTGCATCTTTTGCTGAATGAATTATTTGTCAGCAAGGTTTTTCCCGCTCCAGTTACCATAGCTCACTTTAGCTGTAGTGGTCACCCCGGCCTGCTCTTAGTGTTGCCGCTTGTTTGGCTGTGCTCTGCGGTATCCGAGTTGCTGGACAGGCAGCTGGAGGCTGCAGGGGGTCCCTGGCTGCTCTGGTGTGTGCGTGGAGCCTCCAGCACGTTACAAGCCGTTTTTGTCAGTCCCAGGGCCTCATTCCCAGCACATCCAGACAGAGGAGAGGGGCAGGTGTGGTGTGCACCATCAGCAGTGCTTGGTCTGCACCGGGGGAGGAATAAAATAGGGAGTGAGCGCTAGTGCTGTGGGGTCAGGATTGGGAGCTGGGGACTCCATCGCTCTAGTCCTAGCTCCTACCCTGACTGTGCAGGTTTTGGTGTGTCACATGAGCTCCCTGGGCCGTATTTGTCTCTGCTGCAGCTGCACCGAGACACAGGGCTCTCCGTAAGGCTGGGCTTGGCCAGTGAGGTCTCCGGTTTGCCATTTGTGAAGCGGGGACATTGACACTCAGTTATTTACCTCTCAGAGCCGTGGTGAGAATTCATCAGCTCGTGTTTGTGCAGGGCTCTGGGGGTGCCATGCAAGGGCTAACTCTCAATTTCAGGTGATAAACAAAGCCCAGCGAGGGGAAGAATTAAGCAGTTGGGTGTTGCGGGCGGCATCTTTACCGGCACTCTTGTTGAGGAAAAGCAACAGGGACGGTTCCACTGACACCTCTAATCCAACCCACCCAGTGCTTCCATAGCGCCTCCCTCGCCGTGGTGTCAGGGTAGTGCAAACTAACCTTCACCCTCTCTCTCGTTGAGATTTGCTGGTGCTTTGCTTCTGTCACTTTTAAAGACAAGTCCATCTTGCATTGTATAACCAATGAGCACAGATACCCTCCGGTACTCCACGCCTCTTGTCCAGCCATCCTTGCAAAATCATCTGTCTTAAGGTTTGCAGGACAGCATTTGCAATAGCTGGCTGGAATTCCTTCCATTTCTGTTCTGAAATAGTCAACTAAGACATCACAAGCTGGATTGCACCATCAGCTTCCCCTGAACGTACCCCTTCATCACGAAACACGTATGCTCTGGATAAAGCACCAGCAACCGCTAATTCTTCTCCTGGGCTGTATCTCATTTCCAGCTGATATTTCAGAAGTGTTAACAACCCTCTGTGCATCCTTGGTGGAGCGCTCGAGACTTGTGGTATGTTTTCACAGCTACTATTTTCCCCAGAGATAAACTGACGAAATCGAGTACAGCCGAATACTGTTTTCAACATTTTTTTTCTCTCTGCGCACAGTTCTGCTGCGTGGGAGTTCAGAGCTTTAGAGACATGAGCAAAAGAAGACCTGCTTTGCCGCGATACAGCCCCCACTCGGTAGAGCTTGCATCCAATGCACAGCAACTGGTTCTTTGACAGTAAGTTCTTCAGCACGGGGGCCTTTGTGAGCAATTCTTTGACGTTAAAAGTACTTGGTTTTGACTTGTCTGTGCCAGCCACATTGCAGACAGAAAATGCTGTGTCTCTCTCTCTTGGTTTATGTCCTGATACAGACTCACTGAGATTAGAAGTTACGGGGTCAAGGAACCCTAGGTGACAGGCTCAGTACTCAGATACTGAGGAACAGATCTTGCAGTGGCTCGTCTGCTCCTGGGAGGAGAACATCTGTTAATGCTGGGACATTCCATTTCCAGAGTTGCACATTGCGGCAAAATGATTGCGTTTGCCCATATGTAGGACAGTTGCTTATGGCGTGGCTACGTCCACATTTCTCACAACCCTTCGTAACCTCTGCCTGCTCTTTTTTTACGTCTCTTGGTCACCAAAGCCTGCTCTATGTCTGTGCTGCCACTATGGTTCTGCCCTGTGGTACGCTGAGCTCCTGGGCAGGTAGACAGATTTTGCAGGGGTCTCTAACTGCTGGGACGGGATGGGAGGTGCACTCCACTGACGCACCGCCACGCAGCCTTCAACTTCTTGGCTTGCACGATACAACCAGGAGTGTGTTCTGGGACTTCTTTTACTTCAGACTGGAGCTCGGAACCCAGCCCAGGGCTTTCATAGCACCTCCCTCGCTGTGCTGTGTAACCGGCTCTCGCCCTCCCTCTCAGCGCTCGAAGAAAAAACATGGGATAAAGTTTGGTGCAGCTCTGTGCAGGCAGAGCCCTCCTGCTCCTGCACCTTTCAGCTCAGAAATCAGCTCGTCACCATTCCCGTTATGAACAGCCTGAGACTCGTCTCCCTCCTGCTGGTGACACGTGGGGGCTTTTCACTGGCCTCAGCCCCTGCTCGTGTGGAGGCAGTTGTGCCGGTTCGCAGGAGGCTGGGGGCTCTGAGAGTCCCCTGGGTGCAGGAGACAGATGCCCCCAAGGCCCAGCTGTGGTAGGGATGGGGAAAAGCGAGCTCTCGCTGCTGGCTCCGAACTTCTGCTTCTACCCCCTAGCCTGGCCCCTGCGGGTTATAGCAGCCACTGGGTTTGTGATCCTGTCGTGCCCCTTCATTCCCGCCGCTCCAGGCAAGACAGCCGGTCTGAGACCCTGCCCAGTGTGTGTGTGTGTGTGTGTGTGTGTGTGTGTGTGTGTGGATGGCAAATTGGATCCCAAAGCGCAGTGTCTCCTAGGGCAGTGGTTCTCAAGCAGGGTATGTGTAGCTCTGGGGTACGCAGAGTCTGCCAGGGGCACATCAACGCCTCTAGAGATTTGCCTGGCTTTACACCAGGCTACAGAAAAAGCACCAGTGAAGTCAGTAGAAACTGAAGCATAGCAGAAGAAGCCATTGTTCGGTAGCAGTGTGCTGTGACACGTCTGTGTTTATGTCTGACTTGGTAAGCAAGCAGCTTTTAAACGAGGTGAACTTGGGGGTAGGCAAGACAAATCAGACTCGAGAAGGGCACAGCGTCTGGAGAGGTTGGCGTCACTGCTCTGGGTACCTTGCCCATACTGGCAATGTGAGCGCTGCTGGGTAGTAAAAGCCCCAAAGCCCAGCGATCAGTAGCCCAGCAGCATGTAGCCTGACACGCTCTGCACTGCCCTGGCCCAGACGCTCAGCTCCAGGTCTGTGAAGAGGAGGAGCAGCCCCTGGCAGTCAGTGCTGCTGTTACTGAGATTATTCCCGCTGGGCTTTCACAAGAGCAACAGACCCTGTGTGTGCTGAGCAGCTCGTCACACAGCTGCTCCCTACTGACTGTCTGTCCCAGCTGCAGGGACCAGCACTGTACAGTTGTCTCCACTGTTCATGTTGTTCCTTTTCAGGGTGTTTCTCTTCTCTGTACTGGCTGGACTGATCACGTCATCAGCCTGTTCACGATGTGGGAAGGGATTACCCAGGCATTTAGCAAATTTCAGCTGCCTAGCTGAAAGATTGATACACCCCAAGCTAGGGGAGTCACCTCCTTGTAGCTGGTTTTCTACTGTTGCCTTTTCTGGTGAAACTATTGAACTGTTCTGACACCAGGGCGCCCCGTTGTGAGCGGTAGCAGATATTGGGGCCTTGCAGGCCAGCTCCCCAGTGGAGGATCAGTCAGTGACGTGGTGTCTGGGTACGTTCTGAGCACAATTTGTTTCAGTCACACACACATCAGTAGAAATGTCATTCCTGGCTAGTCTAGATGTCACTGTACAGTTATCTCCACTGTTCATGTCCTGGCTAGTCTGATGTGACCCTATGAATAACTGGGCAAACAGCCCGGCTTGGTCACCCGGCCGCTGGCTTGTCTTGCATTGGACATGTCAGGATCCCCTTTCTCTCTCTTGCTACAGCCCCCTGGCAAGATCTCTGCAGAGATAAATGAGGATATAACCAGAGCTGCAGCTCCCTGTGCCTGCGATGGGGCTGCAGGTGACAGAGACCCTTAGCCAGGCCAAACAGACAGTTCCCATCTTGCACAGCGCTTTTTGTATCCCTGCCCAGTGGAGCCCAGCCGTGGGGGTTGCTGATGCTGGAAAGTTGCTTTAGGTGATAAACGCCTTTAGACAAGGCATTGAACCTGTTACCGTGGAGTTGAAGCTCTAATATGCGTGTTATAGTTTTATCAGTAACTGGTTGTTCCTATTACCCTGGCTCACTCGCTCTTGAATCTTAACCTTTGTTCATTAATGTGTTTGTTTTCCCTCTAAATAGGCTACAGTGCTGTGCTGTTCTAAAGGGCCTGCCCTGAGTTGTACCAGCCACGCTGCGTGATTGCTGTTCCCTCGGCAGCATAAACCCTGGCAATCTCCCTGTGTACCACCAGAACCTTTAAATTGTCCCCCACTGCCCACTACCAGCAGGTTCTCACTGCTTCTGGCGCTGGTGTTGCCAGCAGCTTGTAGTGTAGGCTGCGGAAGATGTTGTGATGCATTTGAGATAGTGACGCGGCGGGTCTGGTCAGGACCGGCTTAGTAGTAAATAGGTTATGTCACCTGTTTCGCACTTTGTATCTAATTGTGTTTCGTGCCAAGAAAAGCAAAAATGCTCACCAAGTTAGCTGCTGTACATAAGCCAGTCCCTGCGATTCCCTACAGTAAATATGTCATGCTGTATAAGAGCTTGAAATGTGAGCTACGCCACAGAGACTCCGCCATGAACTCACCGGGAGGGTCTGGCATTCCCCTGCAGCCACTTCGCAGAGCCCTAGGGTCTCCCTCTGCTGTTTGGCGCATAAGGCGTATAAAAGAGAAGTGTACCTAATAGGAGTGGGCGTGTTTTTATTCCTTCCCTGGTATCCAGAACCCTCAGGCAGATGTGTCCTGCACAACACAGCTGTTGATTTCAGGCAGCTGAGCTGCAGCGGGCACAGACGAGACAGCTTGACGCTAAAGGCAGGGAGTGGTGAGGTGCCTCCCAACCTCGGGTATCCCCAGGGAGCATCATCTATTAACAGTGTCCCAGAACACCCCATAGCTCTCTGCATCGCCCTGACAACACCTCACCCATCGTGAGCACCCAGCTAGAATCCCTATCGCGTGGTGCCAGGGGAGCCAGAGGGCCGGGGGTGGAGGTGAGCAGAGTAGGTGCGCAGGGGAAGGCGACATCAACCTCCCGCCCTGCTCAGTTTCATCCCGTCAGCCCAGCGATACACGGGGAGAAACTGGTTCACTCGTGGGGCTCCCAGCCAGTCACAGGTGCTTGTTCTTCAGTTTAGTGTCAGACCTGAGCCACTCGCTTTATCTCTAGATCTGAACTGCCCCGAGGATCAGTGTCACCGGTCAGCGCTGGTTCACTTCCATTGTCCCAGTTCAGGCCTGTGTGTACTCAGGTTGTTTCAAGACATGGCTGGTCTTTTTGAAGGCCAGGTTGGGCCAACAAGCACAAACCGTGTGATTACGGCTCTGAGCAGAGCTGGTGGCTCTAACTGCTGGGGCGAGGGTGGGTTTAGCTCAGTAACACGGCACCACGCAGCCACCAACGCCTTGACATGAGTGAAAACACCGGACTAGCAGAAGTGCATTCTGGGATGTCTTTTTTTTTTTTTTTATTTCAGCTCAGAGCCGAGCTCAGTGCATTCAAATCCCCTCCCACGCCGCGGTGCCAGGGCTGCGCTAACCTGCCCTCCCTCTCATCGCTCAAAGAGTTTGGTGCAGCTCTGTGCAGGCAGAGCCCTCCTGCTCCTGCATGTTTCAGCTCAGAAATCAGCTCTTCACCATTCCCGTTATGAACAGCCTGAGACTCGTCTCCCTCCTGCTGGTGCCACGTGAGGGCTTTACACAGGTCTTGGCCCCTGCTCGGTTCTAGGCTATTATGCCAGTTCACAGGAGGCTGGGGGGCTCTGAGAGTCTCCTGGGTGCAGGAGACAGATGCCCCCAAGGCCCAGCTGTGGTGGGGATGGGGGTGGGGAAAAGTGAGCTCTCGCTGCTGGCTCCAGGAGCCTGACACTCAAGGGACCATCTCCAGTGCAGGGACCAATCCCCCATTGCCACTGCAGAGGCAGGCGTGTGTGTGTCCATTTCTAGACGAAGGTGTGAGGGGAAGAGAACTTGCCTAGCTTTGGAAGTAGAAGTTTGGGGAGCAGCATCCAGCCTTGGACTGTTAGCAGGGGAGGGACGTCCTCATTCACGGGGTGTCATGACAGGTAAGGGGAGAACCCGGACACAGAGCCAGGTGCTGGGGGAGTCCAGCGTGTCCCTTTAACAGGCATGGGGAGGAGATCCCATCGCTCGCTGAACTGTCCTTCCACGTCAGCACTCTGTGCAGTGGGTGAGATTGTTCACAAGGGGCATTAAGGAGACGTCGCGTGGTCCCAAGCTCTGCCTGGAAGGATTTCTGGGCGATTAAATATACTTACATTCCCCTCCCCCTCTGAAATAGCTGCTCACGTTGCCACAGAAAGAACGTTATTAAACGCTCCACTGGGACGACAGGAGGTTTGTGTCTCACTTCCCCGTCTGCCTGTGTCACTGTGATGAGATCTGCTGTCACTGTCCCACACCTGACAGTAATAATCAGCCTCGTCCTGCGCCTGCACTGCCGTGATGGTTAACGTGGCCGTGTTACCGGAGTTGGAACCAGAGAATCGATCAGGGATTCCGGAGGGTCTCGTATCATCACCATATATCACGAGCAGGGGGGCGCTGCCCGGTTTCTGTTGGTACCACTGCACACTCTTGCTACCAACGTTGTTTCCTGAGCAGGTGAGTTGAGCCTTTTGCCCATGAGACACAGACACTGAAGGCAGCTGAGTCAGCACGTACAGGGCGAGAGAACCTGAAACGGGAGGAGAAAACATGGGATAGAATCAATATTTTGAGAGCTAACGCACCACAGGCAGTGCAGGAACTTGAGGAAAGGAAAATCCTGCTGAATTAAGAGAGGGAGGAAATGAGCCGTACCTGAGCAGTACGTGAGCAGCGCGAGGAGCAGAGGGGCCCAGGCCATGGTGGGGATGCAGACGAGCTCGGCTTCCTGAGGCAAACAGGTCTGTGGCTAGGACACACCGATTCTTTCTTAAACCCCCAGAGCCGAGAAAGGCCCCTGCATGCAAATCTCCTGCCTGCTCATTGGCTGCTGTTGCTTTTCACTCCACTGCTAGCAAAGGGACCCAGGGGAGGGACTCTTTGCATAAATCCCCTCAGTCATTTGTGTAGAAAAGCCCTGCTTTGCTTTCCATATGCAGGGAGAAAGTCTTGCTCATTCCAGAGGTGAGGAGCTCCCATTGGGTTCCCTCTGCTCACACTGGCAGTTTGCAGAGCTCTCTCCCCATGAATCTCAATCTTTGTCTGCCTGGGACCCCAAATATAACTGGTTCTTCTCATGCCCCCAGGTCACAATCCTTTTCTCACCCCACCATATTTGGTAGCTGTAGGAAGAAATCCTGGCTAGTTCTTGGGTGCGCTTTATGGGGTGCTGGATGGGGTGGGTGCTGTTGGATGGGGATGGGTGGGGCTGGTTGCAGTGAGGGTTCTGGATGACGGCAGTTAATATTTGCAGACCTCCCAACAGTCTTTGGGTTGTGGGGCTATCCTGATTTGACCCACAAACCCCCTGTTCCAGATGAAGCAGCTCCTGTCCTGCAGGTCTGGCTGGGCTCAGCTCCTCACTCCAGGAATTTCAGCCTGGGTCCTAGTTCCCAGGGGCCCAGCTCAGCTCACGTCTGCCCCAGCCTCTCCTCGGGGTTGCCTGTAGGGGCTGGGTTAGTTGCTGCAGGTTCATCCTTTATTTGTACCTTTAAGCCACTGAGCCATGTGTAATGGCAGCCTTTACTTCTGCATGATGTGTACTTGTAGCAGTGTTGGTTCCAAGGTAGTAGAGAGACAAGGTGCTGAGGAATTATCTTTTATTGGACCAAATTCTGTTGGTGAGAGAGACACGCTTCCAAGCCATTCATTTCTGGCAGCCCTAGTCCAGCCTCCTTGGCTGGTCGTCAGACTGCGAGTGTTTCTGGGCTAGAGCCTGAGGGGTTGAGTGCTGGGAGCTTTGACAGCCCCGAACGGCTAGGGGCCTGGAGCACAACAGCACTGACAACCACTCTCTGTCGTGGGGTCGTGACCATAGATTAATATTTCCCCCTCGTGGCCAGCGTTGCACTTGCTGTGATGATGTCACTGACTCTCCAGGGCAGTAGGTAACGTCGCTGTCCAGGCCTTTCCAGCATCCACCCTGTTCCTTTAAGGACGTTCTTCTCGATACTAAGGGGGCTGGTCGTACCGTCAGATTATTTGCATTAGGGCGAGATCAGTCAGTTGTTCAGGCAGCTGCAGCCCCTGGATAAAGATTAAGAAGTTCTAGCATTGGGAAACCATTGGTATGTGACTACGTGAATCTAACACTACTGGACACGGGCAGGGAAGCAGAACCACACCAAGCTCCTACACAGCTCTGTACCCTACGCTTTCAAACATGGCCGGAGATTGCAGAAATCCCCCATCCCTACCTTAGAGCCCCAAACTGAGGGAGCCGCGGAACCGTAAACTCCACATAGTCCAGGTGTGATAACCACACTCCCGAGGAGCAGTCTTTGCCTTCGCTGCCCCATGCTACATGTGACCCCTCTGTGCCTAGGAAGCCACCTGAAAATGCCAAGGTCAGGGCAGGCTGTAAAAGGAGAGCAGTGGTGAGTGACACTGAAGTCAGGCTTCCCAACCAGCCACAAACAGTGCTTCTGATTCCCCACACTGGTCATCAAGAAGCCAAAATACAAATACACACAGCCCCCTTTACTGCATTTCAGTCTCTGGCTCCCAATCAGCCACTAGGTCCAGTAAAGAGACCAGTTATTTAAAGCTCTTTACTAAAAAGGGTCAGCCACAGCACCAGATCAATATAAGTTTGTATCTTACCCAAAATACCACGCTGCCAGCCAATCCTTTAGTATCTAAACTAAAGGTTTATTATACAAAGAAAGGAACACACTATAAGAGAAATGTTAAAGGATTAAAGCAATCAGACACATACAATTGATTTGAAAGTCCATATATGTCAGGTTTCTAGTAGAACTGTGGAGTTTGCAGGTTTGTACAGTCTCTCTGGTGTACATCCAGTACTTGGATGGGTCTCAGTCCTTTGTTTCACAGCTTCAGTTCAGTTGTAGTTGAGTTGATCCAGAGGTAGGTAAATAAGTAGTTGAAGGCTGAAGATGACTAAAAGACAAAATGGATCTCGTGCAGCTGCCTTTTATGTCCTTCTCTTTGCCATGTTGCTTGTGGAATTTTACAGGAACCAAAATGGAGTCCAGAGTCACATGAGCAAGTCCTGGTGACTCTTCAGGTATATCCCTGGCTTCTCCCCCGGGGCCCCTTGCACCTGTGAATTTCTTAATGGGCCATTAAGCAGGCCAGCCCTGCAGCCATCCTGTCCGGGGCGTTACCTGGACACAGCACAATTTGAAATGCAGATATATCAACCATACCCATAACTTCCCTTACACACATAACACATGAACATAAACATTATCATCTTACTTAGCACATTACAGCCTTTCTAACAGTACCTGACACGGCATATCTCACATGAGTTACTATGATTTTGACATACTGATGTCAAACAACATAATAAATCCCCCCTCCCCCACCCCAATCCAGCCAGCGTGACACTGCACACAGAGGGGACTCAACAAATCCTCTTCCTGGGTGAGATCCCCCTGAGGAGCTCTCGCCCTGCTCTGCACAACCCAAAACTGCAGGTGCACGTGGACAACGCTCAGGATAGCTGGTAACGGTGTCACTGCCGTGTTTACACCACTCCCCTGAGGATTTGATTCAGACGAAGAGCTGCTGTTGGGCAGCTGAGTAACTTCGCCAACGTCCTGACAGGCCGGGGTGTGTCATCTCTCCCTTGCCTCAGGATCCTTGGTGATCTCAGTAACAAGGGCTGCTTGGCAGGGCAGGAGCCACGCACATGAGAGCTGTCTGCTGGGGGACTTTCCAGTGCTCCCCTGGGAGCAGAATGGGCCCCTCAGCTCACCGGAGCGCAGTGCCCTGTCTGCAGACGGGGGAGCCTATACGAGGGGTGGGAAGACTCAGCCCTTGTCCACTGCAGCACAGGACTCTGGGTGTAGCCACCACCCCAGCAAAGATATAATGCGCTGGCCTCAGTCTGGGCCCCAGAGCACACAGTGGTGGTGAGAGCGCCACAGAGCAGCAGGTTTGCAGGGTGAAGACGAATGGGGGGGAAGGGAGGGCACAGCTCTTGGAGCTATTGTTTCAGGCTCTCTGCAGACTCAGGCAGGCATCGGGTGCACTGCACTCACACTTCAACCTTTTCTTAACAACCCAGGAGGACTGGCTAGAATTTCTTTTCATGAAAGCTGAGATTCTGATCTCATCCCAAGAGTCGGGACCCTGGGCCTGGGTATCTAGACAGTGCCTGTGTCTTAATATGGCTCTCATCCCATTACAGGGCGTGAGGAGCTGCCATGTACTGCAAAGGACAAGTATTTGTGTGATATGCTATAGGCAGAGCCCAAACCTAGCAGTGAGTGCAGACCCCTGCAGAACACAGGCGGAAGACACAGCAGGTTTTAGTCTCCCTTCCCCACCTGACTGTGTCACTGTGCGGAGCATCGCTCTGCCTCACAGCACAGTAATAACTGCCTCATCCTCTGCCAGGGCCCCGGAGATGGTAAAATAGCCGGCATTACTCGGCGTGTCTTTGGAACCAGAGAAGTGAGCAGGTAGTAAATACCTTTGAATGGTTATAAATGGCCAGTTACCTTGTGCTAATGTCACTAGTTAAGGGTGTGCACAGGACATAGGAGATGATACTTCGGACTCCCAAGTAATCATCTATTAATTGATCAAGGAGGGACCTGCTGTCAAGAAGATACTGGTCAGCCTGCACGGAGCTATAAAAGACTCCAGGGATTGATTCTTTTATCTCAGATCTGTCCAAGCTTGTCAGGGAAAGTTTGGATCGCAAGGTTGGGATGCCAGCACCAGCCTGGAATCACCCTGCTTATTCTCATGGGAGAATTTGAACAACCTCTGCACATGGCCTATTTAGTCTGGACAGGATTTCTAACAAAGAAGCTCTAAACAAGGGCTGATGGCCCCAAGCTGTTTGGATAATTTCAGAGGCTTTGCAATTTAAGAACTTTGCAACTCAGTTATCATCTCTACTTCGAAACTGACCGAAGAGCGTTATTTTCATCTGTGTGTGAATACTGGGCTTTGAACAGCTACTCTTTTCTTTTTTAATAAATGTTAGTTTCGTTAATAAGCATTGGCTTTAAGCGTGTATTTGGGTAAGATCTGAGCTGTTCATTGACCGGTTTGGTAATGTGTCCGGTCATTTGGGATTGGTAGAACCATTTTACATATGATGGATAAAGATTTTCAGTAACCCCCGTCATATTTGACTTGCTGTCTGGCTGCTAGCCAAAGGCCTGGATAGTTTCCAGGAAACTGTGTTTTATCTCATGAATGACCAGTGAGGAGATCAGAAGCTCTTTGTTGCTCGTTTGGTTTATCGTATGGAAGAAAACCACCAGTATTTAGGGCTTTGCCTGCCGCATTCTTTGCAGTTTGCTCTGTTTGAGCTATCTCGGCCTGGCTCCCCTGGAGGCCAACAATGTCACAATCCCTGTTTCAGATCCACTCTGTGTGTGACCAGTGTCATGCAGCGAGTGTTTTATAGTCAGAGCAGGCTGATGTTGGTCTGAGCTGAGCTCTCCCAGCTATGGAAGGGAAGTCACCTAAGGCTTTTCTCTGACTGAAGATTCAGGACACACAATAAGCCTTCTCTTATTAAATGGATACATAGTAAAAGTAATAAATGTATTGGACTGATGATGCTTCATGTGAAACTTGAATAGAGACCATCCTAAGTGCAGGAGACAGATGGCCCCAAGGCCCAGCTGTGATGGGGATGCGGATGGGGAAAAGTGAGCTCTCGCTGCTGGCTCCAGGAGCCTGACACTCAAGTGACCGTCTCCAGTGCAGGAGCCAATCCCCCATTGCCACTGCAGAGGCAGGCGTGTGCGTGTCCATTTCTAGACGAAGGTGTGAGGGGAAGAGAACTTGCCTAGCTTAGGAAGTAGAAGTTTGGGGAGCAGCGTCCAACCTTGGACTGTTAGCAGGGGAGGGACGTCCTCATTCACAGGTGTCATGACAGAGGTAAGGGGAGAGCCCGGACACAGAGCCAGGCGCTGGGGGGAGTCCAGCGTGTCCCTTTAAGAGGCATGGGGAGGAGATCCCATCACTCGCCGAACTGTCCTTCCACTTTGTGAAGTGACTGAGATTGTTCACAAGGATCATTAAGGCGATGTAGCGTGGTCCCAAGCTCTACCCAGAAGGATTTCTGGCCGATTAAAACTGATTATTCCCCCCCCCCCCAAAATAGCCGCTCACACTATCATAGAAAGAACGTTATTAAACATTCCCCTGAGACAATGAGAGGTTTGTGTCTCACTTCCCCGTCTGCCTGTGTCACTGTGAGCAGCGTTGCTGTCCCACACCTGACAGTAATAATCAGCCTCGTCCTGTGCCTGCACGGCCGTGATGGTTAACGTGGCCGTGTTACCGGAGTTGGAACCAGAGAATCGATCAGGGATCCCGGAGGGTCTGTTACTATCACGATATATCACGAGCAGGGGGGCGCTGCCCGGTTTCTGTTGGTACCACTGCACACTCTTGCTACCAATGTTGTTTCCTGAGCAGGTGAGTTGAGCCTTTTGCCCTGGAGACACAGACACTGAAGGCGGCTGGGTCAGCACGTACAGGGCGAGAGAACCTGAAACGGGAGGAGAAAACATGGGATAGAATCAATATTTTGAGAGCTAACGCATCACAGGCAGTGCAGGAACTTGGGGAAAGGAAAATCCACCTGAATTCAGACAGGGAGAAAAACTCCCCGAGTTAGAGTACATGAGCCGTACCTGAGCAGTACGTGAGCAGCGCGAGGAGCAGAGCGGCCCAGGCCATGGTGGGATGCAGACGAGCTCGGCTTCCTGAGGCAAACGGGTCTGTGGCTGGGACCCGTTGATTCTCTCTTAAACCCCCAGATTGGAGAAAGGCCCCTGCATGCAAATCTGCTCCCTGCTCATTGGCTGCTGCCTCTTTTCACTCCTGTGAGAGCACAGGGACCCAGGGGAGAACCTCTTTGCATAAATCCGCTCAGTCACCCATGTAGAAAAGCCCTGCTTTGCTTTCCATATGCAGGGAGAAAATCCCACTCATCCCAGCGGTGAGGCGTTCCCCTTGTGTTCAATCTGCTCACACTGGCAGTTTGCAGAGCTCTCTCCCCATGAATCTCAAACGTTGTCTGCCTGGGACCCCAAATCTAACTGGTTCTTCTCATGCCCCCAGGCCACAATCCTTTTCAGACTCACCCCACCATATTTGGTAGCTGTAGGAAGAAATCCTGGCAAGTTTTGGGGTGCACATTTATGAGGTGCTGGATGTGGTGGGTGCTGTTGGATGGGGATTGATGCGGCTGGTTGCAGTGAGGGTGCTGTATGATGGCAGTTAATACTTGCAGACCCCCCAACAGTCCTGGGGTTGTGGGCCTATCCGGATTTGACCCACAACCCCCCTTTCCCAGATGAAGCAGCTCCTGTCCCGCAGGACTGGCTCAGCTCAGCTACTCGCTCCCGCAATTTCAGCCTGGCCCCTAGTGCACCGGGTCCCAGCTCAGCTCACATTTGCTCCGGCTGCTCCTCGGGGCTGACTGTAGAGGCTGGGTTAGTTGCTGCAGGGTCATCCTTTATTTGTACCTTTAAGCCATTGTGCAAAGTGTAATGGCAGTGTTTTTTTCTGCATGCCGTGTAGTTGTAGCCATGTTGGTCCAGGATATTAGAGAGAGACGAGGTGTGTGAGGAAATATCTTTTATTGGACCGTCTTCTGTTGGTGAGAGAGACACGCTTCCAAACCGTTCATTTCTGGCAGCCCTAGTCCAGCCTCCTTGGTTGGTCAAAGACTGCGAGTGTTTCTGGGCTAGAGCCTGAGGGGTCGAGTGCTGGAAGCACTGACAGCCCTAGACTGTGTGTGGCACACTCACCGTACCGAAGGGCTAGGGCTACATGAATCTAACGCTGCCAGACATGGACAAGGAGGCAGAACCACATCGAGCTCCTACACTGCTCTGTACGCTACGCTTTCAAACACTGCCGGAGATTGCAGAAATTGACCATCCCCAGCTGAAAGCCCCAAACTGAGGGAGCTGCGGAACCGTAACACCCACATAGTCCAGGTGTGATAACCACGCTCCCGAGGAGCAGTCTTTGCCTTCACTGCCCCGTGCTGCACACAGAGGGGACTCCACAAATCCAGGTGAGATCCCCCCTGAGGAGCTCTCGACCTGCGCTGCACAACCCCAAAACTGCAGGTGCACGTGGACAATGCTCAGCATAGCTGGTAACGGCGTCACTGCCGTATTTACACCACTCCCCTGAGGATTTGATTCAGCAGAAGAGCTGCTCATGGGCAGCTGAGTAACCTGGACAATGTCATCAGAGGCCTGGGTGTGTCACGTCTCCCTTCCCTCAGGATCCCTGGTGGTCTCAGCAACGAGGCCTGCTTGGCACACGAGAGTTGTCTACTGGGGGACTTTCCAATGCTCCTCTGGGAGTACAATGGGCCCCTCAGCTCACCAGAGTGCAGCGCTCTGTCCGCAGACAGGCTGAGCCTGTGCCAGGCGAGGGAATGTAGCAATGTAGAGAAACTGCTTTCCCGTCTATTACGGTTTGTTTTATTCTATTAAGAGGTCAAAAGGGAATGACCAGTGTCATGCAGAGAGTGTTTTATAGTCAGTGCAGGCTGATGTTGGTCTGAGCTGAGCTCTCCCAGCTATGGAAGGGAAGTCACCTAAGGCTTTTCTCTGACTGAAGATTCAGGACACACAATAAGCCTTCTCTTATTAAATGGATACATAGTAAAAGTAATAAATGTATTGGACTGATGATGCTTCATGTGAAACTTGAATAGAGACCATCCTAAGTCGTCCTCCAATGTGCTAAATCTGAATCGGTCCCGTGGTACAAGGTACATATGCTTGCCTGGAGTGGTTATTTCCGCCTGGTTTCCATTTACGCTGCTCATATGGTTCTGCTCCGCGATATTTGCATTCCTGGGCACCTCAGGAAGGTCTGTGGGTGCCAGTGGTTGCTGTGGGGCGTATGTAGTGCAGTAAAGCACCACCATGCAGCCTTCAGTTTGGGGCTGACCAAAGAGGTTTGCGGACGTTATAGTGAAGTTATTAATAATATTCAATCTCCCTTCCCAGAATGTGCACACCAGCGAGGAGTGATGGGCCGCTACCCACCATCAGCAGCACTGAGCCTGCACCAGCAGGAGGGGTGGGAGCTAGTGCTCCAGGGATGGGAATTGGGGCTGGGAACTCGGGTGTTCTAGTCCCAGCTCCTGCCCTGACTCATTGCAGGATCTAGGGCAGGTTCTGTGACCTTCCTGGTTCCTGTTTGTCTCTGATGTTACTCTGTTGAGCTAGAGGGTCCTAGGTAAGGGCTGACTTGGGTCCACAGTGTCTCAGTTCCCCCTACAAGGTAATGGGGGGTGATAACATGCATGTAGCTACCTCCCTCCCAGAGGTGGGGTGAGAATAACGCGCTGAGGTTTGCCCAGCACTTTGAGGCTATCACGTTCATTTCATTGCTATGTATGAAATTCAGGGGTGAAAGCGTCAGGTATTGGAGCAGTTCCGGGAGACTGTGGTTGTGGGTAACCACATTACTGTCACTCTCAGCCAACAGCAGGCTCAGCGTCCCTTCCCTCCCCTTCCACTGGGCCTCTGGTTCCTCAACAGCAACACAGCAGAGAAGCTCTGCTAACAGGGTCTAACCGAACACCCCTCTCTGTGTGGATCTAGGTAACACTGACTGACCCCCTCTGTGCCTCTCCCTCTGTAAGTGCCTGGCACAGCTCTGTGCGTTCAGTGCCTGAGTCTGGCCTTGTTAACGCCTGCTCAGAAATCAGCACTTTAAAGCCGTGCTCCCAAGGATGAGAGGTTTGCGTCTCACTTCCCCATCTGCCTGTGTCACTGTGAGCAGCATCGCTATCCGAACTCTGACAGTAATAATCAGCCTCATCCTGTGCCTGGACTCCCGTGATGGTTAATGTGGCTGTTTTACCAGAGCTGGCTCCAGAGAATCGCTCTGGGATTCCGGAGGGTCTCTCACTATCCTTATATATAACCAGTACGGGGGCGCTGCCAGGTTTCTGCTGGTACCAGTGCACATACAGCTCATCAACTTTTTCTCCTGTGCAGGTGAGCTGAGCATTTTGCCCTGGAGACACGGACACTGAAGGCGGCTGGGTCAGCACGAACTGGGCAAGAGAACCTGAAACAGGAGGAGAAAACATGGGGATAAAATCATGACGATTGAAGCTCTGTGCTGGCAACCTGGGGAATCAATGGGAGAAATGGCTATAAAATCAAAGCCTCCCGTGACTGAAAGGCTGAGATAAACCCTGCCGCTCGCAGCACCTGAGCAGTACGTGAGCAGCGCGAGGAGCAGAGGGGCCCAGGCCATGGTGGGGATGCAGACGAGCTCGGCTTCCTGAGACAAACAGGTCTGTGGCTGGAAACCACGGATTCTGTCTTAAACCCCCAGAGCTGGAGAATGGCCCCTGCATGCAAATCTGCTCCCTGCTCATTGGCTGCTGCTGGCACCTCCCTACCCTCTGAGTCAGCTACTGACAGATCCAAGCATTGGTTTGTTTTCTGGTTGCAAGGAAAAGTAAAGCAAATTGTGGGCATGAGGGCTCCCAAAGTGCTGTGTCTGCTCAGGCCGTTAACGTACAGTGCGAGGAGTCTCAAACGTCCACTCAGCACTCCAGAGCAAGCTGGGTTTCTTGTCATGATCCTGACACCAAATCTTTTGCAGTCGCAGGACACCCTGGCTGGTTTGGGGCTGTGTGTCCTTGGTGGGACGGCTGCTGGGACTTTCTGCCTGTGCAGGTGTCTCTGGGAAGGGTGGCTGGTGTGGACTGATGGCATCTGGGATTAGCAGCTGCTGCCTCGGTTGCCGTGTTGTGCATGGGGCTTGGGAGTGGGCAATATGGCTGCTGCTGGCTGGTGGACGTGCTGCTGGCTGGTTATGGTGCTATTGGGAGATGCTGCTGAGTGTGGTACTGCAGGAAGGGCGGGGGCTGAAACCCTTCTATGCTGCACACTGCTCAAGGGCAGCACCACTGAAAGGTGGTGAGGACCAGCTAAGGCTTACTGCCAGCAGTGGGGCCCTTGGTGATCAAGGCAGCTGGCTGCTGACGGATTTCAGTGGCTGTTCCCTGCAGGAGGATATGGGCTGGGCAGCAGAAGGACAATGTGGCAGCAGAAGGACAGAACTTCAGCTCCTCTCCCCTTCGCTTGCCCCTCCTGGGTTACAGCAGCCACTGGGTTCTAGTGATCTTGTCATGAACTTGCCGCCGCGCCAAGCAAGACTGCCAGTCGGAAAACATGAGAGCGGCCAGCCTGGGTCAGAGCAATGGTCCATCTAGCCCCGTGTCCTGTCCCCCGACAGTGGCCAGTGTCAGGTGCTGCAGTGGGAATGAGCAGAACAGCTCATCATCAAGTGATCCACCCCATCAGTTATTCCCAGCCTCTGGCAAACAGCAACCCCTGCCAATCCTGGCCAATAGCCACTGACAGACCTATCCTCCATGAACGTATCTAGTTCTCTTTTGAACCCCATTATAGTCTTGACCTTCACAACATGCTCTGGCAAGGAGTTCCACAGGTTGACCATGCGCTGTGTGAAGAAATACTTCCTTTTGTTTGTTTTAAACCTGCTGCCTGTTACTTTCAGCTGGTGACCCCTAGTCCTTGTGTTATGAGGAGTAAATAACACTCCCTTATTTACTTTCTCCACACCCGTCATGATTTTATAGACCTCTGTCATGTCCAGCCTTAATCGTCTCGTTTCCAAACTGAAAAGTCCCAGTCTTATTAATCTCTCCTCACATGGAAGCTGTTCCATGCCCCTAATCATTTTAGTTGGCCTTTTCTGTAGCTTTTCCAATCCCAATATATCCTTTTGGAGATGGGGCGAGCAGATCTGCACCCAGCATTCAAGATGTGGGTGTACCATGGATTTATAAAGAGGCAATATGATCTTTTCTGTCTTATTATCTATCCCTTTCCTAATGATCCCCAACACCCTGTTAGAAGAGAAGCTGGGCTCCAGAGACCAGGGAGCAAAAAGGGCAGCTGGGTGGGTGGGGAACTAGAATCCAGACTGCAATGTCCTCTGGGCTCACCTGAGAAAGGTGACAGCTGTTGGGGCATAAAAAGCCCCGAAGCCCAGAGATCTCTCTATCCCAGCAGTGTGCAGCTGGACACATGTACACTGCTGCACTAGTCCAGACTGCCAGCTCCACTACTAGATAGGTGAAGCGCTCCCCCAGTGGTCATTGTTGCTGTGGCTAAAATGATTCCTTCCTGCGTTTCGCAAGAGCTCAGATCCTACACGCTGAGCTCTTCGGAAACACCACTGTCCAGTTGTTCCAAAACTCATGTTGTTCCTTTGCAGGGTGTTTGTTCTGCTCTGGGTTGATCACGCCCTCAGCCATTCGGCCTGCTCACACCTTTGGAAGGGCTCACCCAGGTATTTAGGCCGAAGCACCCGCTTGGATGAGGACTGAGACAACCCAAGATAGGGAAGCCACCCCCGCCCCTTCCAGTAAGTTTTGGTGTTGTTGCCTCTATTAGGGACACCAATGTCCTTCTTCTGACACCAGTGTTGCCCTTTGTGAGCAGTGGCAGACCCTGGGCCCTTGCAGATTGGCTCCCCAGTGGTGGGGCAATCAGTGACGTGGAGTCTGGGCATATTCTAAATATAGCTAGTGTTATTGCCACAAATCCCAGCTCGGGAACAGAGCTGCAGGGCAATCCCTTCCCCCAGGATTCTCAGCCCAACACCACGGCCAGAGTGCCAGGAAACAACTCTGCCTCAAGAATGAACTGTAATCAGAGCTCCGAGCAGACAGCGAACTTCCTGCAGCTCCCACAACCCCTTCTGGCTTGTATAATCAAGACCTCACACCAGCATTTCTTCCAAGACTAAATAGTTGCTCACACACTAAGAAAATCTCTCTGGGAAACTGTGTGTAACAGCACGAGCGGGGCGGGGAGAAGGGTGGCTTCGAGGGTCAGAGGCCTCCTATCTCTGGGGATGTAAAAAGGGACGTCGTACGAGGCTTACCCGGAGCTGCAGCTCCTCCTGCCCTCTTCAAAGTTGGGGGGGATGGTGAGCCTGAGGCCCTCCCAGTGCAGCGTCCCAGTCCTGCAGGAGATGGAGGAAGGCGTGGGGAGAAGCCATTCACACAAAGCACAAAGGGAGCTGAGAGGAGTTGTCCTCCCTCTTCCCCATGACCAGAGACAGAACAAGGGAGGAGAAGGGCAGAGATGTTCCATTCAGCCCCTCATGGAGACAATGTGAGGAGAGGGCAGGCGGACTGGAGACCAGCTGTGTTGCCCCTGCAAAGAGAGCGAGAGAAACAGAGCAAGAGAGAATCCTGCATCAGAGTGGGGAGGGAGCTGCACTGTGAAGGCCCAACATGAGTGTGACGTGTTACAGGCGGAGACCAAATGCTGCTGCCCACCCTGCTGGGCCCAGGCTGGAGGAGGGGAGGCTTTGTCTCACTTCCCCACCTGACTGTGTCACTGTGAGGAGCGTCGCTGTGCCACGCAGCACAGTGATAATCAGCCTCATCCCCTGCCAGGGCCCCGGAGATGGTTAAATAGCCGGCGTTGCTGGACGTGTCTTTGGAACCAGAGAAGCGAGCAGGGACCCCAGAGCCCTGGTACTTGTCAGAATCTGACTTGTATCTCAGCAGGTACCGTGGAGAACTCCCAGGTTTCTGCTGGTACCAGCGCACATAGTAGCCACTGATGCTGGTCCCACTGCTCATGGTGCAGGAGAGTTTCACGGTGTTCTCTGGGGACCCTGACACTGAGGGCAGCTGAGCCGGCACCATCTGCGAGCTGGAACCTGGAAACAATGGTAGTAACCTGTCAAACCTTCCGTGCCTGTCCCCAGCCACTAGTGAATCAGTTTGTGCACAAGGAAGTGGCTGTGCCGGCTCTCAGAAGATTTGGAAGCTCTGCGGGTTCTGAGGGGTTCAGGAGATGGATGCCCTGAAATCCAGCATGCCACAGGGGATGGGGAGTGAATAAAAAGCAGCTCTTACTGCTGGCTTCCCGGAGCCCAACTCCCAGGTGACTTTCTCCAGTTCAGGAGGTTTGTGCCCCTATTCCCATGGAAGATGCTGGGCATGCTGAGGGGAACTGGGTCGATGTGCATAGGAAGCCGTGAGGAGAATGGACGTAACCTAACTATGGAAGCTGCTGTTTGGAGAACAATATCTGTGTATTACGGCCAGGAGAGGGGCTTCAGCATCCAAGGGAGATCAGACCTTCAAGCCTGCCATTGTGAGATAGGATCAAAGTGTGTGACAAATTAATGAGGAGATGTGCCACACCTATGTGTTCTGGGTCGTGCCAGCATTGATACAGATATGTGACTAGCTAACATGTTCTCAAGGCTTTTTTTTCACCGTGAGAATTACCTAATCCAGTTTTTCAAAAGAAAAGCTGGGAAAACAAATTCCTTCATGGGGAACCATAAAGCCGGTCCATAGGCCAGCAACAGGGGGTAGGTACACCATGGCTATTCATAGCACAGCCCTACCACTGCCTGCCCATGGACTTACCACCCAGCCCAGACTTACCACTGAGGCTACAGGAGAAACTCCCATGTTGCTCCTCCCATGGACCAGCTTCTAGAGGGGGTTGGCACAGTCTTTGGTAGTGGGTGACACACCCCTTTGCCAGAGAGCAGCTAAATGTCAGCTGGGCTCTCCTCCTGTTTTGTGCTGACATGGCAGGGTAGGCGGCTGCGGAAATGTGGGCTGCCCCACAGAATCCCACTGATGCGAGAGTTCGGAGGGTGACACCAGAAGCAGTGAGAGAGCAAAGCCATGACAGCAGAAGTGGTGTTGGTCCCTCTTAAGAGTCGAGTTTATTCCTTTTGCTACAATGAAGGTGATACCCCACGGCTCGGGATTGTCCTTCTGCTCGGGCACTCCCAGGACCCCGAGCTGAGACATGGAGTCTCGGAGGCAACGTACTATGACCCCAGCCTGCCTGCAATCAGCACTGGGCTGAGTTAATAGGAAATAGCTTCTCCACTTCAGATACGGCCTCACGCTATCACAAGAGTGATACCAAACATTCCATTTCATAAGGGGAGGTTTGTGTCTCACTTCCCCATCTGGCTGTGTCACTGTGAGCAGCGTCGCTGTCGTTGTCCCACACCTCACAGTAATAATCAGCCTCGTCCTGCGCCTGCACTGCCGTGATGGTTAACGTGGCCGTGTTACCGGAGTTGGAACCAGAGAATCGCTCCGGGATCCCGGAGGGCCTTTGGCTACTTTGGTAGATAAGCTGTAGGGGGGCACTGCCCGGTTTCTGTTGGAACCACTGCACATACTTGCCACCAATGCTGTTCCCTGAGCAGGTGAGCTGAGCCTTTTGCCCTGGAGTCACAGACACTGAAGGTGGCTGAGTTAGCACGTACAGGGCGAGAGAACCTGAGATAGGAGAGAAGACAGGGTGTAAAATCACTATTCAGTCATTTGCGGGGAAGTTAAAGCTCTCTGCTGGCAGCCTGGGTACCAAAGAGAGCAGTGTCTGAAACCAAAGACCACTTGAGACTAAGACAGACAAACCCGCCCCCTCGCAGCACCTGAGCAGTACGTGAGCAGCACAAGGAGCAGAGGGGCCCAGGCCATGGTGGGGAATCCAGACGAGCTCGGTTTCCTGTGGCAAACGGGTCTGTGGCTGGGACCCGCCGCTTCTCTTTTAAACCCCAGCGCTGGAGAACGGCCCCTTCATGCAAATCTGCTCCCTGCTGATTGGCTGCCACTGCCTATGACCACCTCCCCCTTTGGGAGGACGATAACACAGGGCGGGCGTCTCTGTAGAAAGCCCCATTGTCACTGAGGGAGGAAAGGATCCATTTGCAAGGGGACAATAAGGAGAAAGTTCATGGAGCAGAGAGTCTCTAACTGTCGCCACCTGGGGCAACGAGAACTGAGGTTTGTTGTCATGGCCACAACCCACAATCCCTTGTAGTCACATCGCACAGTCCTTTGGGTCACAGCCAGAACAGTGGCGAGGCTCTGGGTGACCTCTGGGCAGGATGCGGGGGACGAGGGTGGGCAGGTGTGTGGCCCCTCGCCCTGCACTCTGGATTGCTGGGGGTCTCAGGCAGGACTGTCATTCCTTCACAGTCTGACCCCTCCCCACGCCATCACCCGCCCATGGGCTTCTTCCTCTCAGAAAGGTCAGGATCTCGCGTCCCCTTCTTTGCTGCAGGCCCCTGGCAAGATCTCTGCAGCCCTGAATAGGGACCTCACAGGAGGCTGTAACTAGCGCTGCCCCACCCCCTGCATACACGGAGGGGACCCATAGACACTCCCTGTCCTGCAGCAGGAGAGGGAGGTGCTGACCAGAGGCTGTTCCGCCAGGGCAAGGACTGACCAAGGAAGAGCTCTGCTCTTCCCGTCTCCCCCAAGACACACTGAGCTGGGTGAAGGGCAGAGCTGGGCTGGTCAAACCACGGCAGTGACATGTGCGGAAGGAGAAGGCCGGGGCGTAAAGAGCTGTGTCTGTCGCAGTCAGATAAAGGCAGCCCTAGACACACAACGTGCCCACCCCACCTGTCTCATGGCCCTGCACTCACACCACAGACCTACTGCTCCTTGGCTCGAGAGGGCCGGGGGCCACCCACACGAGAGCAAGTGCTGCCAGTGACTCCATCCAGTGCAGAACGGGCTCCCCCGCTCTGTGGAACAATGCTCCTGTCACCAGGGCTCTGTCCCAGCCGGGAGAGGAATCAGCACCCGCCAGCCAGGCAGAGGACTCCTTGTGCGGTTGCTAACTGACACATCCCTAGCAGAGCTATGCTGGGCCAGCATCAGGAAAGGTCTCCTCTAACTGCTGGGGTGATGTTGGTGGGAACCCGCAGAGCCGCAGGTGTCACAGGAGAGATGAATAAGGCAGTTCACACGTCCTGTGGCTGTTGTGTCAGGCTCTCTGCACATTCAGGCAGGCATCGGTCATACTCAACCCACATTTCAAAGACTTTCTTCACAAAGATAAGGCTTAGAGAGATTTATTTTTAAAAAATGAGTTTCTGCTCCCATCGTCCAACTCATGGATCTCGGGCCCTTAGCATGGATCTAGAGAGCATATGACTTAAACTGTCCCTAAGGCACCTTCAGGATGTGAGGAGATGAAATTCACTCCAACGAGCAACTGTTTGTGTAATGTGTTACAGGGGAGAGACCAAACTCTGCAAGTTGTTCAGTTTCCCACAGAGCCCAGGTTAGGGGAGGGGAGGTTTTTGTCTCACTTCCCTTTCTGACTTTGTCACTGTGAGGAGCACCGCTGTGCCACACAGCACAGTAATAATCAGCCTCATCCTCTGCCAGGGCCCCGGAGATGGTTAAATAGCCGGCGTTGCTGGACGTGTCTTTGGAACCAGAGAAGCGAGCAGGGACCCCAGAGCCCTGGTACTTGTCAGAATCTGACTTGTATCTCAGCAGGTACCGTGGAGAACTCCCAGGTTTCTGCTGGTACCAGTACACGTTGTAGCCACTGATGCTGGTCCCACTGCTCATGGTGCAGGAGAGTTTCACGGTGTTTCCTGGGGACACTGACACTGACGGTGGCTGAGTCAGCAAAGACTGCGAGCTGGAGCCTGGAAAAAAATATGGTGGAAACTTGTCAAACTTTCCCTGTTTGCCCCCAGCCCCTAGTGCCCTGGGTTGTGAATTGGCTTCAGCAGTAACTTTAATCTGTATTTAAATTGCTCTGCCCAGTCCCACCTGTGCACCACGTCCCCAGCAGGATGATGAGGGGAGCCCAGAGCATGGTGAGGAGATTTCAGGCCTTTGGGAGAAAAACAGCCAGATCCACTGAGAATTCCTGACGGTATCTTTCCTTTATATTGAGCCTCCTGGGGGAGGAGCCTCCAAGCTCTGCCTTTATGCTAATCTGCTCTCATCTGATTGGCCCTTTTGATCCCAGGGAAATGGGCACACGAGCAGCAGACCATCCTTGGCGATGAGCTCCTGCTGTGTAAAGTCACTAGTTCAGATCCATTCCTGCAGTGACCGCTCTGATAGGAAGCATTTATCTCACACTAGCCATTGGTGGAGTTCAGGCTGCATAACAGTTTCCATTCTAACCCCTCATTTTCACTTGTTTGACACTTCTGAAATCCTGCCCCTTTCAACCTGACATTTCCCAGCTTTGCCTGAGGTCTATCGTACATTCACAACCTGAGCAAACACAACTCAGGGGGTTTTACATACAAGGAGAGTGAAATAAATACACTTTGGCCATGATTAAAACATTAAAAGCAAAGCTAAGGGGGTGGGGGAGCTAAAGAGGAAATGGGGGCATCCCTGCAAAGTTATGAGTTCTCATGTTGAGAACCACGCTGGAGGCTTTGGCTTTTCATGCTGGGAAACCCTCTTGGTGAGTAGCATTTTCTTACTGGCAGTGACGATTTCTCCGATCTCCAGGCCACGCGGCAGGCTGCATGTGTCTCAGTGTATTCACTGGGAGTTTTTAGTGGGGCGACCGGCACCACAGCCTCTTGGCTTTTGATATCAATGGGTGGAAGGTGCTACATCAATGTGAAGTATTATTGTTAATGGTTATTAGCAAAGCGAAATGAGCCACTTCACACCCAGCTTGTGGGAAGGCAGGGGCCAGAGAGATTCTTCTTGAGAACCCTCCAGCTCTTTGTTCCTGGGAAATGGGAATGTGCCCACAAACACAGAACAGCTACAGCGGTAGAAGAGACCAAAGAGATCAATTAGGAACACCCCGGCAGACAGAGGCTCATTGTTTTTCTGTTCACAGTGCATGTAACCCTGCGACACCATGGAACACACAGCTGTGACAGGGAAGGGAAGAGATGCCCCGCACCAGACATAGGAACAGACTGAGAATATCTATACACCACTTGCCAACACGAGGGCCCATCTCTACCCTTCATTGTGATGTGTTTATAACACAAATAGCTGTTTAGTGGGGATCAGAGACATGGAGTCTGGGAAGCTGCCCTGAGGCCACCAGTCACCTTAGCAAGCACCCGGCTGGCATTGTCCCATCTACATGTGGGGTGCCACCACCTTTCACAGAAGGTTACTCCTGCTTTGAGCAGGGGGTTGGACTAGATGACCTCCTGAGGTCCCTTCCAACTCTAATATTCTATGATTTTATGAAAAGGGGCTTTGTGCCTTGATGGGATCAGGGAGGTAGTGGAGGTTTCAAAGGTCAGAGAGCTAAAGGCCATTCCCTCCCCCTCGTGCAGTGAGATTCCCGTGGGGACAATAAAGGGGTGACTTGGACACCACATTCTCAACTGGAATGAAAACAAAAAGTTTCCAAATTTCCCATAAGTTTCCCCACACAAAATGTGACAAGGTCTTGTTCCACTTTTGAATGTTCTCTTTTAGATTATAATACAAAATGCTTCATTTTGATCTTTTTTTAAAACAATTTTTTGTTGAAATTGACGCACTGCCATGGAAAGTGGAGCTTTGGGGAAGGAAAGGGCTATAAAATTCAGAGCATTTTAATAATATTAATACTTACGGCTCTGTAGGATACCTTCCTGATGTTACCAATACTAGCTATCTTAGTGTGTTTATACAGGTCCCTACAACCCAGAAAGAGTTTGGTAGCCTAGCAGGGTACATGTATTACAGTGGCCAGTGCACACAATCTCATCTTTGGCACGCTGTAAGTGGAGAGCTCTCCCTAGTGGTTAAAGTTACATTTGCAGTGATCATTTATGCTGCCGTGATTTCCTTTCTGCTATGAATATTGTATCTGAACAGACAGAGGGTGTGTGGGGGCAGCAGGAACAGCTCTTCCTCTGCATAACAGCAAGGAGATGAAATTCTCAATCAACTCCAGAATGTGTGAACGGTCTGCATGGAATTCCACAAGCGCAAGAAACTCTCATCTTACCTGGGGTTGCATTTACAGACTCAGAGCAGGTTTATCAAGAGGCTGTGAAACTTCAGAGCAACCCTGCATTGAATTATGGATTCACAGTGAACTCACGGGAGATCTGTGGTTTCCAGATAAAACCAGCTGAAACCCAGTGGCAGTGACTCAGATGCACTTGTGGATTTTGTGAGTTCATTTGACACTCAAAGGAAAAGGTGGAAGGGCCTGACATCACCACCTTCAGAGTCAATGAAAACCTTTGCACACCCCTTGCAAAGTGGACACTGATTGTTAAGCATCAAACCTGTGATATAAAGGAGCAATGTTGTACCCAGACCCTACACTCTACCCAGGGCAGCTACCAGCTCAGACAAGGAGGATGTGATTTGCTCAGGGGATGTTTCTGTCTCACTTACCCATGTGGGTGTATCACTCTGAGACACTCCCCCACTGCCATACACAACACAGTAATAGTCTGCCTCATCCTCTGCTTGGACGCTGGTGATAGTTAAGTAGGCAGTTGTATTAGCGGCATCTTTGGAACCAGAGAAGCGACTGGGGACCCCAGAGCCTTGGTGCTTGTTAGACTCAGTGTTGTAGCTCAGAAGGTATCTTGGACTGTTTCCATATTTTTGCTGGTACCAGGTGACATCTCCAAATGTTCCACTGCTAATGGCGCAGGAGAGTTTAGCTGTTTCTCCAATGGACACTGACACTGCGGGTGGCTGAGTCAGAGTAAACTGGGAGAGGGAACCTGGAAAGAAATAGATACAGCTGCATTATCATCCTGGCTTGGAGTTAACACCTGCACATTTCCTGCTGAGACAGGAATGTGGGTAAAAACCTGCCCCCTCACAGCACCTGAGCAGTAGGTGAGCAGCGCGAGGAGCAGAGGGGCCCAGGTCATGGTGGGAATGCAGACGAGCTCGGCTTCCTGAGGCAAACGGGTCTGTGGCTGGGACCCGTCGCTTCTCTTTTAAACCCCAGCACTGGACATCGGCCCCTGCATGCAAATCTGCTCCCTGCTGATTGGCTGCCACTGCCTATGACCACCTCCTCCTTTGGGAGGACGATAACACAGGGTGGGCACCTCTGCATAAAGCCCCATTGTCACTGAGGGAGGAAAGGATCCATTTGCAAGGGGACAATAAGGAGAAAGTTCATGGAGCAGAGAGTCTCTAACTGTCGCCACCTGGGGCAACGAGAACTGAGGTTTGTTGTCATGGCCACAACCCACAATCCCTTGCAGTCACATCCCACAGTCCTTTGGGTCACAGCCAGAACCGTGGCGAGGCTCTGGGTGGCCTCTGATGGGAGGCTGCCTGGGCTGGGTGCTGCTGAGTGGGGCAGGGGTGTCTAGGGTGGAGGCCACGGTTTGAGGGTTGCTGGCTGGTGCATGTGGCTCCGCTGAGCAGGGAGCAGTGGGGTGCTGGGCTGCTGGCAGATGGCTGGGATGGTGCTTCCAGCTGCTTCCTGTTCACCTGCGCTTTTGACTCAGGGCAGGGCCATTTGAAGATGGCGAGGAGCCCGCAGGTCACTGTGAGCCGTGGGGCTGAAGGCGGCCAGGGGCCAGCTGATCCCACCTTTACACGTGGCTACACTGGGGCAGAGCACGGAGCAACTGGGGGCGGGAGGCAGGAAGCAGGAGGGCTGCAGGCACAGGCAGACACAATGCTTCTCTCTCTCTGCCCCCAGGGTTTGGCGATTTCATCACCTCCCCGAGAGAGAGACTCTGGCCTAGAGATCATGGAACAGGGAGAGCAGAAGGGGCTGGATGAGGAGCTGGGCCCCCAAAGCAGAAGGCCCCAAGGGGACCCCATTCAAATCATACCATCCATGTCAGAGCTGTTACGGTATCAAAGGTCACCGAACCCAGAGACTCCCCTACCCCAACAGCTGGTGACTGTGACCTGTACGGGCCGGTCTCTGCCCTCTTGCGGCTCGTGGAAGACCAGCTCCCCCTCGTGGTCAGTGTCACGCACACCATGACCCTGGCACTCTGCGTGGCTGTAAGTAGCGTCACTGCACAGTCATTGCCGCAGCCCGGCTGTTCTGTGTGTGATCCAGGCTGGTCACACCATACACACCCCCGAGCTTTGGGGAGATTAGTCACTTATCCAGGCAGGAGCAATTGCCCTGATGAGGTTTCCTCCCACTTTGTGCCAACATCTAAAGTCCTGCGGGAACAGAGCTTCTTCACACCAGCATATCTAGAATAATGCAAACATTCCCTGAGCAGCTCTAGCCTTTCGAATGCCCCAGTCCGTGCCCAAGGGGCTGTCAGCAAAACTCCTTCTGGGGCGACAGCCCCTCAGAGGGCTCTGTCCCCTCGCTGCACCTTTCAAATACTGGAGGCACAGGCTGGCAATCATTGGGCTGTTGAAGTATTTACCTCAATCCCCAGCAGATCTGACTGTGAAGGAAGAATCGCAGCTGTCGTGCAAGCTGCCAGGGCAGGATGCGGGGGACGAGGGTGGGCAGGTGTGTGGCCCCTCGCCCTGCACTCTGGATTGCTGGGGGTCTCAGGCAGGACGGCCATTCCTTCACAGTCTGACTCCTCCCCGTGCCATCGCCCGCCCATGGGCTTCTTCCTCTCAGAAAGGTCAGGATCTCGCGTCCCCTTCTTTGCTGCAGGCCCCTGGCAAGATCTCTGCAGCCCTGAATAGGGACCTCACAGGAGGCTGTAACTAGCGCTGCCCCACCCCCTGCATACACGGAGGGGACCCATAGACAGTCCCTGTCCCGCAGCAGGAGAGGGAGGAGTTGGCCAGAGGCTGTTCCCCCAGGGCAAGGAATAACCAAGGAAGAGCTCTGCTTTTCCCCCACAAGACACACTGAGCTGGGTGAAGGGCAGAGCTGGGCTGGTCAAACCACGGCAGTGACATGTGCGGAGGGAAAAGGCCGGGGCGTAAAGAGCTGTGTCTGTCGCAGTCAGATAAAGGCAGCCCTAGACACACAACGTGCCCACCCCACCTGTCTCATGGCCCTGCACTCACACCACAGACCTACTGCTCCTTGGCTCGACAGGGCCAGGGGCCACCCACACGAGAGCAAGTGCTGCCAGTGACTCCATCCAGTGCAGAACGGGCTCCCCCGCTCTGTGGAACAATGCTCCTGTCACCAGGGCTCCGTCCCAGCCTGGAGAGGAATCAGCACCCCCCAGCCAGGCAGAGGACTCCTTGTGGGGCTGTCTGCTGACACATCCCTAGCAGAGCTATGCAGGGCCAGCATCAGGAAAGGCACCCGTCTAATTGCTGGGGTGATGCTGATGGGAACCCGCAGAGCCGCAGATGTCACAGGAGAGATGAATAAGGCAGTTCACACGTCCTGTGGCTGTTGTGTCAGGCTCTCTGCACATTCAGGCAGGCATCGGTCATACTCAACCCACATTTCAAAGATTTTCTTCACAAAGATAAGGCTTAGAGAGATTTATTTTTAAAAGATGAGATTCTGATCTCATCATTGCACTCATGGATCTTGGGCCCTTAGCGTGGATCTAGAGAGCATCTGACTTAAACTGTCTCTAAGGCTCCTTCAGGATGTGAGGAGATGAAATTCACTCCAATGAGCAACTGTTTGTGAGATGCATTACAGGGGAGAGACCAAACTCTGCAAGTTGTTCAGTTCCGCACAGAGCCCAGGTTAGGGGAGGGGAGGTTTTTGTCTCACTTCCCTTTCTGACTGTGTCACTGTGAGGAGCACCGCTGTGCCACACAGCACAGTAATAATCAGCCTCATCCTCTGCCAGGGCCCCGGAGATGGTTAAATAGCCGGCGTTGCTGGACGTGTCTTTGGAACCAGAGAAGCGAGCAGGGACCCCTGAGCCCTGACCCTTCTCAGAATCTGACTTGTAATACAGCAGGTACCGTGGAGAACTCCCAGGTTTCTGCTGGTACCAGTTCACGTAGTAGCCACTGATGCTGGTTCCACTGCTCATGGTGCAGGAGAGTTTCACAGTGTTTCCTAGGGACACTGACACTGACGGTGGCTGAGTCAGCAAAGACTGCGAGCTGGAACCTGGAAAAAAAAATGATGGAAACTTGTCAAACTCTCCCTGTCTGTCCCCAGCCCCTAGTGCCCTGCTTTGTGAATTGGCTTCAGCAGTAACTTTAATTTGTATTTAAATTGCTCTGCCCAGTCCCACCTGTGCACCATGTCCCCAGCAGGATGATGAGGGGAGCCCAGAGCATGGTGAGAAGATTTCAGGTCTTTGGGAGAAAACCAGCCAGATCCACTGAAATCGCCGGACGGTATCTTCCTTTTATACTGAGCCTCCTGGGGGAGGAGCCTCCAAGCACTGCCTTTATGCTAAGCTGCTCTCATTTGATTGGTCCCTATGATCCCAGGGAAATGGGCACACGATCAGCAGACCATCCTTGGTGATGAGTTCCTGCTGTGTAAAGTCACTAGTTCAAATCCACTCCTGCAGTGACCGCTCTGATAGGATGCATTTATCTCACACTAGCCATTGGTGGAGTTCAGGCTGCATAACAGTTTCCATTCTAACCCCTCATTTTCACTTGTTTGACACTTCTGAAATCCTGCCCCTTTCGACCTTACATTTCCCAGCTTTGCCTGAGGTCTATCGTACATTCACAACCTGAGCAAACACAACTCAGGGGGTTTTACATACAAGGAGAGTGAAATAAATACACTTTGGCCATGATTAAAACATTCAGAGCAAAGCTGGGGGGGGGAGGAGCTAAAGAGGAAATGGGGGCATCCCTGCAAAGTTATGAGTTCTCATGTTGAGAACCACGCTGGAGGCTTTGGCTTTTCATGCTTGGAAACCCTCTTGGTGAGTAGCATTTTCTTGCTGGCAGTGACGATTTCTCCTATTTCCAGGCCACATGGCAGGCTGCTCGAGCGTCAGTGTATTCTCTGGGAGTTTTTAGTGGGGTGACTGGCACCACAGCCCCTTGGCTCTTGATATCAATGGGTGGAAGGTGCTAGGTCAGCGCAAAGTATTATTGTTAATGGTTATTAGCAAAGCGAAATGAGCCACTTCACACCCAGCTTTTCGTGGGAGGCAGGGGCCAGAGAGATTCTTCTTCGGAACCCTCCAGCTCTTTGTTCCTGGGAAATGGGAATGTGCCCACAAACACAGTAGAGCTACAGCGGTAGAAGAGACCAAAGCGATCAACTAGCAACACCCCGGCATACAGAGGCTCATTGGATTTTGTAGATGGGGAGAGTGAGGTAAATACACTTTGCCCAGGAGCAAAACAGTTCAAAGCAAGAGCAGAGCTAAGAGGGAAATGGGGCAAAAGCAATAACCCCCCGTCTCGTGGACCATCTGGCTAGATACGTGTGGTGCTGTACTAGGGAACACATGGGCCGAGTGGCATGTTCTTGCTGGCAGTGATGGTGTCTCCAGGCCGCAGAGCAGGTTGCACATGCTGTAATTCAGGCATTAGGGGTTTGTATAGGGGTGGTAGAGCAGTTAGCAGAGCTGGGACATGGCAGGGCAGCCCCGGTCCCAGAGCTATGGGTGAAAAGCTCGATCTGTTTGTGCTGATTTATTGTGGAAGAAGAATGAGAAACCTCCCACTCTGATGGGATTCTCCCAGGGAATCCCTCTGACCATTAGTTCCTGGCACAGGGATTGGGCTTGCACCCTCAGCCATCGGTATCCCCTCAGTGTGTCGGCAGCCCTGGGGAGGACCAGAACTGACTCATCCAGCAGGCAGTAACAGGGATAGCTTGCTTCGCTATTGGCTGTGAGGCGGAGGAGCCAGCTCCATCCCAGAATACTCGGCCTCTCCAGGCTTCTGACGGGCCTGGGTGGGCTGAGCGGCTGTTGTGGCCGATGCAGTGGCCCAGTGCGTTGCTGGCAGCTCCGGGACAATGACGGCGCACCCAGAAGTAACTCAGAATTGCAGAGTGCCAAGGTGTGGACAGCTCCATGTGAAAGTTCAATGCCAATTATTCCGTTTGCATCTCGCCATCCCCTTCAGCATCAAACCTCGGCGGATTTATTGCTGGGGAAGGTGTGGGCGTAGAGTTCCCCGGGGAACAGATCTAGCAGCGACTCTCTGCCATTTCTGCTCCCGCCGCGCAGCGGGGACGCAGCGGCCTGCTGGGAGGGACGGTGTACTGCTCCCATGGCAACAGGCCACTGGCTTGGAGGGAGAAGCTGGGCTGCACTGGTGCTTGCAGGGTCCCGTCCCGTGGTCTTGGCAGGGGATGGCGCATCCCTCCCCGGAAGCCAGTGGTAGTGCTGCAATGCTCCAGTGGAGAACTGTGGGTGAGGAAGGAAAAAGGCCCCGAAGGGTCTGATGTGGGGTGGAGGCGGGGTGGTAATTCCACTGTCCTGCTTCCTTGGGGAAGTGTTACCCACTGGGAGGGGCTAGCTGGGTTTCCCCAGGGGAAGGAGAGTTTTTCTGTTCCCGGAAGTGCAGGGCTGGGATTCAGACGCCAGCCTTGACAGTGCCCAGCTCAGACCCTGCAGCACCCACTGGAGATTTCAGGAGGGGCATTCGTTGGAGCAATAGCGAGGAGCCCGGCAGCAGGGAGGGGCACAATTTATTCACTTCGGTGTTGAACAGCCCTGCTGATGAGTTCACACTGGTTCAACTCCCCCGTCCCTTCTCCTCGTCTTCTCCGCAACATGACACAGCTCCTTGGTTCAGTGGCGAGAGCCTTGCCTGGCCACTCAAAGGTTCAGCCTCAGCTCCCAGCCCGGCTGTGCCAGCCGATCGGGCTATGAGCCAAGCTGGGCTCTTTTCTAAACGATCTGCTCTAGTGCAAACAGGGATTAGCTCAGGGAAGCCCTATGGCCTGTGTATGCGGGAGGTCAGGTTAGACCATCACAGGGTCCCTTCTGGCCTTATCGTCCATGAACAAAAGCCCAGTGTAGTGAGACCCCCCATGGGAACAGTGAGGCTGTGACTTGTGCTCCACAGCTGGCTGGAACAGCTCCTGGGCTGATTGCAAACGTCCCCCTTCGCCCAGCCCACATCACAGGCACTTCCTCCTCGGCGCGGAACCCTCAGTGCCTGGAAACAGAGTGACGTGTTCTCCTGCACAAGAGGTTCGTGTCTCACTTCCCCCTCGGCCTGTGTCACTGTGAGTAGTGCTGCTGTCCCACACCTGACAGTAATAATCAGCCTCGTCCTGCGCCTGCACTGCCGTGATGGTTAACGTGGCCGTGTTACCGGAGTTGGAACCAGAGAATCGATCAGGGATCCCAGAGGGTCTCGTATCATCACCATATATCACGAGCAGGGGGGCGCTGCCCGGTTTCTGTTGGTACCAGTGCACAGCCTTGCTACCAATGTTGTTTCCCGAACAGGTGAGTTGAGCCTTTTGCCCTAAAGCCACAGAGACCGACGGCGGCTGAGTCAGCACGTACTGGGCGAGAGAACCTGAGGAAACATGGGGATCAGAGCAATAAGTGCTAATTGTTGAGTTCAGCCGTTTGCGGGCAGGTAGTGGCAGCAGTGAGAGACATGACTATAAACATGTAGCCAGCCCCCGTTCAGTTAAGACCCTGAATCAAACCCTCCCCCTTGTAGCACCTGAGCAGTACGTGAGCAGCGCGAGGAGCAGAGGGGCCCAGGCCATGGTGGGGATGCAGACGAGCTCGGCTTCCTGAGGAAACGGGTCTGTGGCTGGGACCCGCCGATTCTCTCTTAAACCCCCAGCGCTGGAGAATGGCCCCTGCATGCAAATCTGCTCCCTGCTCATTGGCTGCTGCTGGCAGGTCACTCACTCATACAGGAGGGACACAGAGACGGAGATTCAACAGCCTGATTTTCCTCCCACTGACACTGGTTTAAATTTGATCACTGAAGATAATGGAGAGAAACTGGCATAGGTGAGGGAAGAATCAGGGCCCTTCTGTGTAAACTCCTGTATTTAATGAAGTACAAAATGGCTATTTTTCCATTTACAAAGAGAAAATAAACAAACAAACAAAAAATCCCAGAGCCCAGGGCATCCCACTGAGTCATTTAATCTCCCTGAGTCTGCCCCGATAGGCATCAAAGGAACAGTGGACACATTATGGCTAGAAATGTACAGTCCCCCACACTGGTGCTGAGGTAGGGGGAACGTGTCTATTCCTAGTGATCACATAGTGCCGCTTTCAAAGCCATCAGCCGTGTTTCCAGTAGGAATCGCCTGGGCCAATGCCTGGCACCGTAGAGGAGAACCAGTACTTGGAAAGGGGAATTGCACCAGCAGACCCCAGCCCAGCAGAGCAGCGGGGGAAGGGAGGAGCTGTAGTTCAGGGGGAAACTCTCATTGGTTTCAGTTTGGATAAGGGAATAAGTCACCTGGTTAGCATAGAGCATTATTATTTATTGTTTCTACTGCAGTTGGCCTAGGAGCCCCAGCCATGGACCAGGACCCCAGCGTGCTAGTGACTGTACAAACCCTGAACTAAAAGACGGGCTGTGTCCCAGAGAGCTCACAATGCAAGTGTAAGACAAAAATCAGCGGGTGGGAAAACGTCATTACAGAACTACCAGAAAGTGTCCTCCCGAGATGTATTTCCCAGGGCTCAGTTCACGGGAATACCTGATGCAGAATTTACTGTGTGTGTGTTTCATACGGGCCCGTGATCTGGGTCTCACTGCACTTCCTTTCCTCCTGTTCACAGCTTTCCTTCCGTGGGCCCTACACACATAAGAAACCAAGGAATTGGGAGGAATCTGAGAGACACCAAAGAAATGATGATGGTGATTGTTGCTGTTGTTTGGGGTAATCTCTGGATGCAATAACTGTGCGAGTTCCTAGTGTTTAATAGAGCCCAGGATACCCACCGATACGCCCACCCGTGTCAGCAGCTTTTAGCCTGTGAGTACGTTACAATGGGCAATGGCCATTCTCTGTGCTGTGGCACTTACAGGTGCTGAGCCCCACCTGCTGGGCAGAGTTCCATCTGCGGTCAGCTTTTGCCCTAACTACTGTGGTGTTCAGGGGTCAATCAGTGCTTAAGGTGCTGCATCGCTCTGCTTTATTCCCTGTCTGGTTCCAACAGGCTGTGCACAACACCAAGAGCTTCCCAGAGCCTGGACCCAAATTCATACCTTAAAGGCACATCCCTACTGCCACGTCTGCCCTTCCCAGCCAAAAGGTAATTTTGACTTATTGCAATGCCACACGGAGGTGCTGGGACAGTTTGTACAGTGGGGGTGCTGAGAGCCATTGAGCCACACCGTAAACCCTAAGTATAAGGGAAACCACTTCAAGTCAGAGGTACGGCAGCACCCCCTTCCCCCTGCATCCCTAGTTCTGGCTCCTATGACACCATACAGTATCTTTGGGGACCACTGTGTCAAATGTCGGAGTGGTTTCTGTACACTTGTGTTCTACTGTGGGGGGACGGCTATCACAGACTAAAAACTGTGGGAACGGTTACCCCTGGGACTGCAAACAGCTCCAGAGAAGCCCCATCACGCCTGAGGTGGTTTGCATATATGGGTTTCCAGAGAGCTGGAAGCAAAGAATAGGCTTTTGTTAGAAAAGGATGAACTGGAACTGACACAGGGTCTTCCTTCTGATTAACCAATTGGTGCTAGGGAGCCCCCAACCTGCCAGGTGCTGGGGGTTGGAAAGCTCGCGATGTTGCTTGGATCTGGAGCTCCCCAGAACATCAGCACTGCTGCTGTTGGCAAATGGTACGTCCCTTGTTTTGGTGGTGACATGTCCTGGGACTCCCCTGCCTCAACCGCCTGTGGTTTTACATGCCTGAGGCCCTTGGGCAAAAGAGCCAACACAGCGCCCCTGATCTCCCACCCTTCTGGAATCTGGAGATGGTATCACCTATTCCTCAGTGTTCAGACAGTGAGACTAGCCTGAATAGTGCTGTGTTTCCTTTCCGTCCTCACCTCCTGGCTCGCCCCAATCCAATAGCCCAATCTAATAGTGTGAAGTGTCAGCTGTGGTGTGTCCGTAGTGAGGCCATTCTGTCAAGAGTGACAGATATTTTGGTGCATTCCACGATACAAACAAGCTCACACTGTCCTGTAACTACAGACTTTTGCTTTAATCACAGGTGAGAAAGTACAGGGAAATGAATAAAATATATCACCTGGCGCTAAATATCTCCCGACTGTTCCCCACCAGGACTAGTTTGAGTACATATTTGCATTATCAATTGTATTTAGGAGCTTTCTGCCAGCTCTGGTCAAAGCTAAGCTACGGTTCTACAAGTTATGGCCTGTGGGGGAGTTTATGGTTTTTTCGGATTGGAGCCTGATAACGTTTCACTGTTACATGACCCAGAAAAATGGCACCACTTCCAGCATCAACATCCACCCTAGTGGTGACCGCCAGATACGTGCCTACCAGGTAATAGCAATGAAGATTTCTAGCCGATGGGTTACTCATTCGTGACTAGAATCAGTGTGGGCGGGTAGACAAAATAAACACTGACACGTTCCCAGGAAACACAACACAAAATACAAACACAAAGGAAAGGCCTCGGGTCTATGATAGATGAAGAGCCCCCCCAGTGGCTAGATCTACACTTGCAGCAGTGATGACTTGCCCTAATTCACCCGTATCACCATTTCCCTTTCTAATTCCAGCTCCCCTGGTCCCAGGACCTCAGCTCAGCTGCCTGGCCCAGAGTTTCCTCCCGGAAGGCTTTTTAAAGTCCCCAGAAGTTGTTTTGCACCATGGTTCCCTTCAAACCCCACAGCAGGTCCACGTGCCTCAGAAAGTCCTCAGGGATACAAAGCTGGGGGGGGGGAGAGGAGAAAAGGGGGCCAGCAATTAGGTGAGGGCTGTGGGGGGAGAGGGAAGGCTGGGAGCTGTGGGAGCACACTCAGCCAGGTGGCTGGGGAGTTGTGGCCCCTGGGTTATGGAGGGATCCTCAGCTCCACCCACACCCTTCTTCTCTGACTCCCTGTGGTCCCCAGTGCTGTACATGGGCTGCTGGAAGCCTCCTCAGGTGACCCGGCCACTGCCAGGAGGGACGATTGCCAGGGCCAAGTGTTCAAAACTCATGAGTCTGCCCCCCCCCAGAATCACGAGATTGGCTTAAAACTCCTGAGACTGGTTAAGGGAGCTTGCTGCTCGGCCCCTTCTCCCCTCCCGGGTGCCGTGTCAGCCCTACACTGGCAACTCCTTAATACCCTTCTCTGCTGCAGAGCTGTCTCCCGCAGCTCATTCACACCTCGCGGGAAGGTCTTGGAAAGGACCTGAGCCGTGCTGTCACCTGAGTCTGGAAGGTGAGAGGAATCTCTCTCACCCCATTGAAGGCAGGGGGGATGTTAACGCCTAGGTGGAGTGCGCTGACCGCTCCTCCTGCTGCAGAAGTATAGGGAGGATGGAGCACTTGGGAGGGGGCGAATTTCCTTGCGATGGGCAGTTATCTGTGTGATGAGACCAAGCTCAGCAGCGTGGGCAGTTCTGCCAAGGCCTCCACAGAGCCCAGGCTAGGGGAGGGGAGGTTTTTGTCTCACTTCCCCACCTGACTGTGTCACTGTGAGGAGCGTTGCTGTGCCACACAACACAGTAATAATCAGCTTCATCCTCTGCCAGGGCCCCGGAGATGGTTAAATAGCCGGCGTTGCTGGATGTGTCTTTGGAACCAGAGAAGCGAGCAGGGACCCCAGAGCCCTGACCCTTGTCAGAATCTGACTTGTATCTCAGCAGGTACCGCGGAGAACGCCCAGGTTTCTGCTGGTACCAGTACACACGGTAGCCACTGATGCTGGTCCCACTGCTCATGGTGCAGGAGAGTTTCACAGTGTTTCCTGCGGACACTGACACTGAGGGCGGCTGAGTCAGCAAAGACTGCGAGCTGGAACCTGGAAAATATTGTAGAGAGCTGTCAAACCTCCCTGTCCGTCCCTAGCCACTAGAGACACAATTTGGGCACTGGCATCAGCAGTAACGTCACTGTGTAATTAACCCGCTGCCCCGGTTCTCACCTGTGCACCACGTCCCCAGCAGGACGATGAGGGGAGCCCAGAGCATGGTGAGGAGATTTCAGGCCCTTGGGAGAAAAACAACCAGATCTATTGAGAACACCTGACACGTTCTGCCCCTTATATTGAGCTGCCTGGGGGAGGAGCCTCCAAACACGGCCTTTATGGTAAGCTGCTCTCATCTGATTGGTCCCTGTGATCCCAGGGAAATGGGCACAGGGGAGGGGAGAGCATCGTGGATGATGAGTTCCTGCTGTATAAAGTCACTAGTTCAGATCCATTCCAACACTGGCCACTTCAGCTGGGACCATTATATTTGTACATCCACAGTAGCAACAGCTGGCGTTCTGGCAGGGTGACGGTTTCCATTCCACCCCCTCTTTTCCCTTGTTTGTAACTCTCCCAGTCCTTCCCCTTTCGGCCTGACATTTCCCAGCTTTGCTCTCTGCTCATTCACAGTTTAAGCCAACACAACTAGCAGATGCTGAGAACAAGGAGAGTCAAATCAATACCCTTTGCCGACCGTCGAACAGTTTAAAGTAAAGCTAGGGGAGTGGGATGGGGAAATTGTAAGGATTGGGGGTGTTGATAAGCCATTTTCTACTACTTTAGGGACCGTAGGGAAGGGTGAGGCTTTCTGTGAAGGGGGATGTGCATATGTTGAGTAGCTTTTCCTTGCTAGCAGCTGCGGTTTCTTGGCTCTCCAGGCCACATGGCAGGGCTGCAGGTATCTTGGCTTCTTCACTGCGGGTTGTTAATGAAATGGTAATGCACCTGGGAGACCAATGAGGAACCGTGTACTCTGTCTGGAGGCATGGAAGGGCAGGGGGGATTTGTGTGATGGGATTCTGCCTTCCACGTTACCTGCCAAAAGCATACCTGAGACACCATCCACACCGGACCCGGTAGCAGACAGCCCTGGAGTACTTGCTTAACAGTGACTACAGCTAAATGCTGTCCCAGAGAGGGATGCTTTCCGGAATCAGGACCTGAGTTGTCAAAAATGGATGACTAAAGGGTTAACTTGTTTCCATCTTGGCTTGGGGAGGGTGGAGCTGGACTCTGCCCCACAGTGCTCAGAGCCCCCCCAGCACTGGAGGTTTTCAGTGGGCTCTGTGCAGTCCCATATGATGGAGCCAGTTGGAGGCTGGATAAAGGATTTTAGGGATGTTCCTCCGGGTAGAGCTGATCTCACACTCAGAGTGCTGTGGCAGACAGGCCAATGTGGGGTGGGGGGACTCTCAAATCCCTTCCCCAGCACCGAGCCTGCACCGGGGGGCAGGAGGGAACGGCCATTACTGCCTTCCGGCAAGTATTTACCCAGCGTTTATTTCTGGGCTGTTCACAGTTTCAAAGAATAAATCTGACTCTGCTCTTGGCCCCTTTCTTGTGAGGGGCTGCCACCCTCACTGCAGCAGGCGGGAGAGCCCTCGAGCGTTGTGGATGCGGCGGGATGTCCCACATTTCAGCTGGGTCATGGTCTCTCCTTCTGCCAAGCCAGGCAATGTGCTGCAGTCACCAGAGTGACTCCTCCGCAGAGGAGCCGTTAGCCGCGGGGACAGGACCCGGCTCTGCAAGCCCAGGAGTTCTAACCTCACCTCCACTTGCCGCTCTTTAGAGCTCTGCGCACGTCACAGCCCGTATCCTTGACCGTCTCTGAGGTGACAGACCCCAGCCTCCACGGCACTGCCTGTCAGAGGGAGGGGGGTTGTGCGCTCTCAGGATGTGGGAGGAATAGGACAGTCCTCCAGTCAGAAGGGCTCAGAGCTCCTGGGTCGGGATCAGGGATAATTCCACTGTCCTGCCTCTGAGGAACGTTTATGCCGTGGGACGGGCTGTATCAGTTTCTCGGTCGGGCCGGTCGGTCGGGAGGGATTATCTGTTCTTGGAAGTGCACCTTTCGGAAACAGAGCCCGGCTGTGTCCTTCTGTCAGGGGAGAGTTGACATCATCGAGGGGCAATATCTGAGCAGGAAATTGGTGGGGCAATAACACAGGGCCAGGCAGCAGGGAAGGGCACCATGCTGTATTCCTTTCAGTGTTTGAACAATGCTATAGATGAGGGCACACTGGTTAAAAACACTTCCCTCCTCCCAGCCCCCTCCCTTCCTAAATACTGTCTCAGTAAAAGCTCTGCAGTGTAGGGAGATCACCATGGAGACACTGAAGAGCTGACTTCTTCTCTACAGGCAGCTGGAAAGATTTCTGGGCCCCCTGGAAACAATCTCCTTTCATGCACCTTCCCCCTGCCACTGACAGGCCCGCTCATTGAAGAAAGCAATGTTACATGTTCCCTTTGAAATGGGAGGTTTGTGTCTCACTTCCCCATCTGCCTGTGTCACTGTGAGCAGCGCTGCTGTCGCTGTCCCACACCTGACAGTAATAATCAGCCTCGTCCTGAGCCTGCACGCCTGTGATGGTTAACGTGGCCGTGTTACCGGAGTTGGAACCAGAGAATCGATCAGGGATCCCGGAGGGTCTAGTATCATCACCATATATCACGAGCAGGGGGGCGCTGCCCGGTTTCTGTTGGTACCAGTGCACACCGTAGTTTTCAATGCTGTTCCCTGAGCAGGTGAGTTGAGCCTTTTGCCCTAGAGACACAGACACTGAAGGCGGCTGAGTCAGCACGTACTGGGCGAGAGAACCTGAGACAGAAGGAGAAAACACTGGGTTAAAATGACTCAGCATTGACCTTATCCCCAGTTAACATGATCTGCAGGCAGCCAGGTCAAAAACCAAACCCTTTATAGTACCCGAGCAGTACGTGAGCAGCGCGAGGAGCAGAGGGGCCCAGGCCATGGTGGGATGCAGACGAGCTCGGCTTCCTGAGACAAACGGGTCTGTGTCTGGGACCCGCCGATTCTCTCTTAAACCCCCAGAGCTGAGAACGGCCCCTGCATGCAAATCTGCTCCCTGCTCACTGGCTGCTAAAGCCAGCACACTTCTCCATACGAGAGGGGCAGAGTTACAGGGCAGGGTCTCTAGACCCAATTATTCTCTTTTCTTCACAGGTATAAACCCAGGGTGACGCCCCTGAAGTTCATGCACTAAAGTGTTGTACAAATGGTGTAAATGAGAAGAGAATCAGGGCCTCTCTGTGTAAATCCAAACATTTAATGAAGTATAAATACTATCCAGAGCCAAAGACGTCCTGCCTAGTCCCTGAATCATACAGAGCCCATTGTTCAGAGCCAGAAAAGGCACCTTTCCACGTTAGGGTTAGAAACATCATATCCACATAGGCTCTGCACTGGGAACATTTATATACCCGGGGAACACCCACTGCACCTGCCAAAACCTTCTGCAGTGTTAGCAGCAGGAAGCTCTTGGTCTCATTGTTCGGGATGACAATCGCCAATAATCTGGTTGTTGGATATTTACACACAGGGCAGATCTGGAAAGAAGGGGCTGAGTCTGGCAGAGACAGACCTGCACACTGAGAGGTGACCCGTGCCATGGATCAAGGTTAGGAGTGGAAGGGAAGGACTTTAGTCAGAGGCAGTTCTACTGCGCTTCGCTCTGGGCTCAGCGTTCGAGTTCAGTCCCTGCTCAGCCTCTCTCAGCAGGTGGGAAACGTAGCAGCAAAATAGCAGCAAAGAGATCCGTGAACGGAAGGGATTTCTGTAGCGTTTATTGGAGTCTGTATAAAGATACAAGGCAATGGGGAGGTGCCAGCAACAGGGACAGTCATTGGCAGGAAAGAGGAGGAGGGAGATGGAACCCCAGAGCCGACTCTTCTAGCAGGAGCATGGGCCGTAGGACAGACGAGTGCTCTGGGGTCCGAAGACAAAGGCTGGATTAGCAGCTCTGCCACAGACGGGCCCTGTGACCATGGCCAATGGCTAAACATCTCGCAGCCTGGATTCCTCATCTATAAAATGAGGGTCTTAACTTAGGGGCTCATATTGCTGCCCATCACCACTGTAGCTGAGCGCTTTCCACACACAAGCAGTAGCGCTAGCTAAGTCTCTAGTGCACATCATGGCATCCCTCCCATTTTGGGGGTAAAAAGCTATGTTTGGGGCAGGGTTTGTGGGTTGTTTTTAGTGTATTCATTTGCTTTTCTTAGCTGGCTGCTTGGTTGATTTTTGTTTCCTGGTGATTTGTTTCAGAGGATTATTTTTTACTTTTTATTTTTTGGTTGGTGGGTTGTGTCAGGTGGAAGGAGTGTGTCGTGAGTGTCATTCGTGCTGCAGAAGAGCCGTCGTGATACGTCACACGGGAGTTGTGAGACTGAAATCACCGATGACTGTAAATATTTGAGGTTCCTGGTAGCAAAGTGCTGTAAATTGACGATCATTAGTATTAGTAACAGGACAAGCTTTGGGGGGGGTCATTTGAAGCTACCAGGGTGATATTTTGTAACATGGATGAACACCCTTGTAATTCAGACCCACTTCTGTATCTCAGCAGTCTGCAGCAGAAATGGGTTTTCTCACACCTTTCACACAGTATAGCTGAAGGGATCCCCCTAGTGATGAAATCTAGAGTGATCACACATTCTACTCTCATTTCTACTATGACTGTTATCTGTTAACAGGCAGTAACAATCCCTGGGGCGGGTAGCGGGCAAGAGACCAAGAAAAGCTGTTCTCTGGTGAGGAACTGAAACACAAACACAAACACAAGACACTCTCAGCTGCTCTGGGGCTCCTTTACAAACTCAGAGCAGGGGCACCAGAAAGTCCGTGTAGCTTCAGAACAGACCTGGGCTGGTTAAAGTGTTTGCAGTGAAATGAAATCACTGGAGACTCACGGTTTGCAGACAAAAGCAGCTGGAGCCCAGTGGCTGTGACTCAGCATCACTCTGAGGGTTTGTGAGGTCACTTGACACTGCACCTCGAAGGAAAAGCTGGAAGGGCCTGACACCAACAGCATCAGAACCAACCAACACCTGACTCCCTGCATCAGGACGCAATGGGCATCGCGCAGACAAGTCTCTGCTATCGACAGACGATGTCACAGCCCCTGTGCTCTGCACCAGCACAACTACCAGCTCAGACCTGGGCAGGGGAGGGTGCGATTTGTCCAGGGATGTTTCTGTCTCACTTCCTCATGTGGCTGTATCTCTGTGAGATCCTTCCGAGCTGCCATGACCTGTCCCCTAGCATTGCACACCCACCCACCGCCCTGCCTCTCCTGCCTTGCTCCACTGCAATTCTCAGCTCATGGATCCTGCTCTTTGCTGCAAGCCCTTGGCAAGACCTTTGAAGGACATGAACAAAGCTGTCACGTGACTCTATGGGAGGCGACTGTGCAGGTCTCCCTCTCCCGTTGAGGATGGGGGGATGCTCATTTGTAGGTAAGTTAAGGGCACAGAGCCCCCTCCTGCAGCATGAGAATGAAGAGGGAGCTGGGAATTGCTGCAAGGAGGTGAAATCCCTTTGGATGAACAGTTGTAGGGTGTGTTATAGACCAAACTGCAGCCTATAAGCTCCCCACAGAGCCCAGCCTGGGGAGGGGAGGTTTTTGTCTCACGTCCCCACCTGACTGTGTCACTGTGAGGAGCATCACCATGCCACATATCACAGTAATAATCAGCCTCATCCTCTGCCAGGGCCCCGGAGATGGTTAAATAGCCGGCGTTGCTGGATGCGTCTTTGGAACCAGAGAAGCGAGCAGGGACCCCAGAGCCCTGCTGCATGTCAGAAACTGACTTGTATCTCAGCAGGTACCGTGGAGAACTCCCAGGTTTCTGCTGGTACCAGCGCACATTGTAGCCACTGATGCTGGTCCAGCTGCTCATGGTGCAGGAGAGTTTCACGGTGTTTCCTGGGGACACTGACACTGACGGTCACTGACACTGGAACCTGGAAAAAATATGGTGGAAACTTGTCAAACTCTCCCTGTCTATCCCCAGCCCCTAGTGCCCTGGTTTGTGAATTGGCTTCAGCAGTAACTTTAATCTGTGTTTTAATTGCTCTGCCCAGTCCCACCTGTGCACCACGTCCCCAGCAGGACGATGAAGGGAGCCCAGCGCATGGTGAGAAGATTTCAGGCTTTTGGGAGAAAACCAGCCAGATCCACTGAAATCGCCTGACGGCATCTTCCCTTTATATTGATCCTCCTGGGGGCGGAGCCTCCAAGCACTGCCTTTATGCTAATCTGCTCTCATCTGATTGGTCCCTATGATCCCAGGGAAATGGGCACATGAGCAGCAGACCATCCTTGGCGATGAGCTCCTGCTGTGTAAAGTCACTAGTTCTGATCCATTCCTGCAGTGACCGCTCTGATAGGATGCATTTATCTCACACTAGCCACTGGTGGAGTTCAGGCTGCATAACAGTTTCCATTCTAACCCCTCATTTTCACTTGTTGAAACTTCTGAAATCCTGCCCCTTTCGACCTGACATTTCCCAGCTTTGCCTGAGGTCTATCGTACATTCACAACCTCAGCAATCACAACTCAGGGGGTTTTACATACAAGGAGAATGAAATAAATACACTTTGGCCATGATTAAAACATTCAGAGCAAAGCTGGGGGGAAAGCTAAAGAGGAAATGGGGGAATCCCTGCAAAGTTATGAGTTCTCATCTTGAGAACCACGCTGGAGGCTTTGACTTTCCATGCTGGGAAACACTCTTGGTCAGTAGCATTTTCTGGCTGGCAGTGACGATTTCTCCAATTTCCAGGCCATGCAGCAGGCTGCACGTGTGTCAGTGTATTTGTTGGGAGTTTTTAGTGGGGTGACTGGCACCATAGCCCCTTCCTTGGCTTTTGATGGGTGGAAAGTGCTAGGTCAGCGCGAAGTATTATTGTTAATGGTTATTAGCAAAGCGAAATGAGCCACTTCACACCTAGCTTGTTGTGGGAAGGCAGAGGGCAGAGGGATTCTTCTTGGGAACCCTCCAGCTCTTTGTTCCTGGGAAATGGGAATGTGCCCACAAACACAGAACAGCTACAGCGGTAGAAAAGACGAAAGCGATCAACTAGGAACACCCCGGCAGACAGAAGCTCATTGTTTTTCTGTTCACAGGACACGTCACCCTGCGACACCATGGAACACACAGCTGTGACAGGGAAGGGAAGAGATTCCCTGCACCCGACACAGGAACAGACTAAGAACATTTATACACCACTTTCCAACACAAGGGGCCATCTTTAACTTTGTGTTATAAACAAGTCTAAATAAATAGCTGTTTAGTGGGGATCAGCAACATGGAGCTAGGACCCTAACACAGCTAACCATAACATGGCTACCCCTCAGGAGGCTGGGAAGCTGCCCTGAGGCCGCTAGTCACCTTAGCAAGCACCCGGCTGGCATTATCCCATCTACATGTGGGGTGCCACCACCTTTCACAGAAAAGGGGGTTAGTGCCTTGATGGGATCAGGGAGGTAGTGGAGGTTTCAAAGGTCGGAGAGCTAAAGGCCATTCCCTCCCCCCGTGCAGTGAGCTCCCCGTGGGACAATAAAGGGGTGACTTGGATGCCACATTCTCAACTGGAATGAAAACAAAAAGTTTCCAAATTTCCCATAAGTTTCCCCACACAAAATGTGACACTCTCTTGTTCCACTTTGGAATGTTCTGTTCTCGATTATAATACAAAATGCTTCATTTTGATCTTTTTTTTAAAACTAATTTTTGTTGAAATCGACGCCCTGCCACGGAAAGTTTCAATTTGATTAAATGCAACTTTCCTACAGAAAAACAGAAAGCTTTCGACCCGCTCTAGTTGGAAGATTTCATTCAACAAGGTTTGTAAAGAGCTTTGGGGAAGGAAAGGGCTATAAAATTCACAGCATTTTAATATTAATAATTACGGCTCCGTAGGATACCTTCCTGATGTTACCAATACTAGCTATCTTAGTGTGTATATACAGGCCCCTCCAACCCAGAAAGACTTTGGTATCCTAGCAGGGTACATGTATTACAATGGCCAGTGCACACAATCTCATCTTTGGCACGCTGTAAGTGGAGAGCTCTCCCTAGTGGTTAAAGTTACATTTGCAGTGATCATTTACGCTGCCGTGATTTCCTTTCTGCTATGAATATTGTATCTGAACAGACAGAGGGCGTGTGGGGGCAGCAGGAACAGCTCTTCCTCTGCATAACAACAAGGAGATGAAATCCTCAATAGACTCCAGAATGTGTGAACGGTTTGCACAGAACCCCACAAGCACAAGAGACTCCCATCTTATCTGGGGTTGCATTTACAGACTCAGAGCAGGTTTATCAAAAGGCTGTGAAACTTCAGAGCAACCCTGGATTGAATTATGGATTCACAGTGAACTCACAGGAGATCTGTGGTTTCCAGATAAAACCAGCTGAAACCCAGTGGCTGTGACCCAGACACACTTGTGGATTTTGTGAGTTCATTTCACACTGAACCTCAAAGGACAAGGTGGAAGGGCCTGACATCACCACCTTCAGAGCCAGGGAAAACCTTTGCACAACCCCTTGCAAAAAGGACACAGTGATTGTTAAGCGTCAAACCTGTGACATAAAGGAGCAATGTTGTACCCAGACCCTACGCTCTACCCAGGGCAGCTACCAGCTCAGAC